>NW_007255439.1:3605-4252 GCF_000164805.1 Carlito syrichta
CTTCTATTCTATTCAATTCCTATCCATTCCTTTCCATTCATTCCACTCCATTCCATTCCCTCCATTTCATTGCATTCCACTCTATTAAATTCCATTCTATTCCACTCTATTCCATTCCACTCCATTCCATTCCATTCCTATCCATTCTATTACTTTCCAATCCATTCCTCTCTATTCCCTTCCTCTCCATTCCTTTTCACTACATTTCATTACATTCCAGTCAGTTCTATTCCGTTCCCTTCCTTTTAATTCCTCTCCACTGCATTCTGTCCCGTTCCATTGCTACCCATTCCATTCCACTCCATTTCAATGCATTCTTCTAAATTACATTCTATTGCATTCATCACCATTCCACTCCATTCCACTCCATTCCATTCCATTCCTTTCCTCTCCATTCCTTTCCTCTCCATTCCATTCCATTCTACTCTAGTCCATTCCATTCCATTTCATTCCTATTCATACATTTCTTCTCCAATTCATTCTTCTTCATTCCATTCCTCTTATTCCGTTGCACTCCATTTGATTTCATTCTTCTTTTTTGTTCTGCAATAATTCCTTTCCATTCCATTCCTCTACATTCCATTTCTTTCCATTCTATTCGTCATCATTCCATTGCATTCATTTCCATTCCATTTCTCTCCCTTCCA
>NW_007255440.1:0-2264 GCF_000164805.1 Carlito syrichta
AGCAATACCATTGTCAGTCCAGGTTCCAGTCGCCAGGATGCCACAATCTGGTAGTGGGAGTACCTCTTCCTTTCCCAATCACTCAATCGTCTTTTGCCCACACAGACTTTTAATTGGGGAGCTGTGGACGCCCATTGTGATGCTCCAGGAAAGTGTATTTGTTGTCACTGGACTCTCTATCGGTCAGGCTGGGGCATGGCGGCACAATCATGGTTCCCGGGGCCTCAACCTGCAAGGCTCAGGTGGTCCTCCTCAGCGCTGTTTGCTAATTTATGGTCAGAGTCCCCAGGCATCAATAAGATAAGAAACCAGTAATCTCGTCATTTGCTGTTCTGGCAAGGTAAGAGGGGCTAACGGTTGCCTTAGCTTTTTTTTTTTTTTTGAGTTGGAGTCTCACTCTGTCACCCAGACTGGAGTGCAGTGGCCCTCCTGGCCACCGCAGCCTCGACCTGCTGGGCTCCGGCAATCCTTCCGCCTCAGCCTTCCGAGTAGCCAGAATTACAGTCGCGTGCTACCATGCCCAGCTGATTTTTTGATTTATTGTAGAGATGAGGTCTTGCTGCCCAGGCGGGTCTCGACCCCATGGGCTCAGGCAATCCACTCACCCCAGCCTCCCAAAGGCACAGGATTACAGGCTGAGCCACCGAGCTTGGCTGCCTTAGCTTTTACACGGGAGTTTAAACAATCCAAAATATCAAGGGAGTGTTCGCTTTTTTTAAGTAAACTAAAACGTATTGGAGGAGAAGTAGAACAACCTGAAAAAGAAAAATTTTGATTAGTAACAGTTTTGAGTTGTGATGAAAAGAGAGTGTGGCCTCCTAATAAAGAGGAATGACTAGTAAGAACAGTAATAATCTCAGCATCCCATGTAACAGGCTGGAACACTGGACGGTTTGTGACATAAGACCATTAAGATATTTCTGGAGGAGACGGGGCAAGATGGCGACAGCATAGGTGAACTGGTGAGATTCTCTGAACGTGAGTTCCCAAAAAGGCTATCACTTCGCTACCCCCATCCCCCAGCACACCACCAACTGCACTGGGGTCAGGCCCGGGAACTTCAGTTCCACGCAAGGCCAGATATTGCGCCCCTCCCCCCACTGCTGCCGTTCTACTCGTGTGTGGAAGTCTCCGGTCCCAGCCCCCTCCAGATCCCTCCCCGGCTGCATTGTCTCCAGCCCGGGCACCCGGCATCAAGCTGCCGGCCACACAGGGAGGCTCTGGGCACCCACACCTCAGAGACGCTGGTTCCATTTCTGGCTGAAGTACTCTGTAGGGTCCCAGCGCCACTCTCGCTGTTTAGAGCCTGCCCTTTGGAACTTTGGAGCTCTGGAACTCCGGGTCCACCCTGGCTGAGGCACTCAGCGTGAGACCCCAAACCAGAGGACCCAGACAAGCGGAGAAAAACAGACCTGCTTAAACTGCCTTGCCATTCTCCAGGCAGAGACTTCCATTGCCCTGCCCACCTATCAACAAACTTTACCACATTTTCTAAGGCCAGGTATTGCAGCGTGTGGGGAAGTTTTGGGTCCCTGCTCCCTCCAGCTCTCTCCCCTGGCCTGGCACCCAGCACCGCCGGTGGCACAGGGAGGCTCTGAGCGCCCACCCCTCAGAGACACCGGTTCCATTACTGGCTGAAATACTCTAGAGTCCCAGCGCCACTCTTGCCGTTTAGAGCCTGCCCTTTGGAACTTTGGAGCTCTGGAACTCTGGGTCCACCCTGGCTGAGGCACTCAGTGTGAGACCCCAAACCAGAGGACCCAGACAAGTGGAGAAAAACAGATCTGCTTAAACTGCCTTGCCATTCTCCAGGCAGAGACTTCCATTGCCCTGCCCACCTATCAACAAACTTTACCTCATTTCCTAAGGCCAGGTATTGCAGTGTGCGGGGAAGTTTTTGGGTCCCTGCTCCCTCCACCTCTCTTCCCGGCCCAGCACCCGGCACCGCAGGTCTCACAGGGAGGCTCTGAGCGCCCGCCCCTCAGAGACACCGGTTCCATTACTGGCTGAATACTTTGTAGGGTCCCAGCACCACTCTCGTCATTTACAACCTGCCCTTTGGAACTTTGGAGCTCTGGAACTCCGGGTCCACCCTGGCTGAGGCACTCAGCATGAGACCCCAAGCCAGAGGACCCAGACAAGCAGAGAAAAACAGATCTACTTAAACTGCCTCGCCATTCTCCAGGCAGAGAATTCCATTTGCCCCGCCCACCTAGCAACAAACTTTACCTCAGCTCCTAAGGCAACAGTGTGAAACAGGAGAC
>NW_007255440.1:3492-4221 GCF_000164805.1 Carlito syrichta
GCATGGAAAGCAGAATTACCCCAAGCCGAAAGAAAGGATTCTCAGAGCATGAAGAGACCAAAATATAGAAATTAACCCAAATTTTTAAAAAACACAGAAAAATAGTTCAAAAAGACAGAACAAAACCTTCAAGAGATGAGTGACTACCTCAAGAGGCCTAACTTAAGAATAATCGGACTCCCTGAGGCAGAAAGAGAAACAGAGACCACACTGGAACAAACTTTCAACAAGATCATTCAAGAAAATTTCCCTTATCTAATCAGTGATACAAAAATTCAAACACAAGAGATTCAGAGAACCCCCGCAAGACAACAAATGAGAAGATCAACTCCTAGACACATAATAATTCGCCTAAATAAAGTAGGCACAAAAGAAAAAATCCTAAAGGCAGCAAGAGATAAAGGCCAGATCACCCACCATGGAAGACCAATCAGAATAGCAGCAGATTTATCTGCAGAAAACCTGCAGGCTAGGAGAGCTTGGAGCCCTATCTTCAAAGTCCTAAAGGATAAACAATTTCAACCAAGAATAACCTACCCAGCCAAGCTAAGCTTCATCAGTGAGGGAGAATTAAAATCTTTCCCAGATATCCAATCCCTAAGAACTTATGCAGCCACAAAACCATCTCTACTTGAAACACTTAAGAAAGTACTAAACACAGAAGAAAAGGAAAAAAACAACGTTCTTCACAAGAGTACAGGGAAAAGAATAAAATATACACGAACCAAC
>NW_007255441.1:0-818 GCF_000164805.1 Carlito syrichta
CAGAAAAATGGGCAAAGATTCCCTACGTCCAATCTTTCTCCCTTCTCCAAAAACATCCCCGCCTCTGTCTCTTTTGTAAACCCTCTCACCTCCTCTTGGCTAAAATCCCCTCCTCTCCAGCCACTTCTCCCAACTCTGACTTTGACCCTGCGGATAAGCCCCCTCCATATCGACAACCCCCCCCTCAACCTCAGCCGCTCCAAGCCTCACCTACCCCTGGAGCCTCACCTACCCCCACCGTGCCTAGTCTCTATCCGCCTCTCCCCCTTGTAGTCCTCCCATAACCCGCTCTAAAACTAATCCTGCCACTCTTGCACCTCTCCGCGAAGTGGCGGGCCCTGAAGGCATTGTCCGAATACACGTCCCATTCTCCATCTCAGACCTATCCCAAATAGAGAAAAAACTGGGGTCTTACACAACTAACCCAGCCACCTACACCAAGGAATTCCAATACCTTCTCCAGGCTTACAGCCTCGCCTTTCATGACATTTACATGGTCCTCTCCAACACTCTTCTCCCCGAAGAATGCAGAAGGGTCTGGGAACAGGCAAGAACGTATGCAGATAAAGTCCACCAGACCTCCCTGACACATCTCCCTGGGGCAGTAGCAGTCCCAGACCAAGACCCTGAGTGGGATTATAATTCCCTGAATGGTCTCTGGGCCAGAGATCAATTTTCCACCTGTCTCATTTCTGGGTTAAGGGGGGCAGTGCAAAAGGCTATTAACTTTGAGGAAATAATCCCGGAAAAGAATGAACACCCTTCCACCTTCCTCAATCGCCTCACAAAAGCCCTCCAACAGTTTACTAATTTGGACC
>NW_007255441.1:2317-2966 GCF_000164805.1 Carlito syrichta
GGGCTACTTCCGAGCCTGGATCCCCAATTTTGCCCTTCTCGCCAAGCCACTCTACAACCTCGCTAAAGGCGACCCAAAGGAATCCTTACTCTCCCTCTCAGCCGTTAAACAGTCTTTTACTGCCCTCCAACAGGCTCTCCTCCAGGCCCCTGCCCTACGACTACCCGATATCCTCCGGCCCTTCACCCTATACGTCCACGAAAATAAGGGTACAGCCTCAGGAGTCCTAGGTCAATTTAGTGGACAAACGTTTGCCCCCCTAGACTATCTTTCAAAACAACTTGACCACACAGTCCAGGGATGGGCCCCGTGCCTGCGGGCTCTATCAGCCATCCACTTACTAGTGTGCAAATCAAAAAAAACTCACATTTGAAGTACCTATCACTGTAACTTCCCCCATCATCTACATCACCTCCTAGGATATAAGGGCCACAAAACACTCCCTCCCGGCTGGGTTCTTTCCCTTCTAGTTTTCTTTATCCAAGATCCTTCCATCTCCTTCCAAGCTTGCGCGCCTCTTCACCCAGCCTCACTACTTCCTTCCTCTCCCACTGACACTCCAATCCATAACTGTGTTGAGGTCCTCGAATCCCTACTTCCCTGCCCCATACATATTCAGGAAGGACCCTTATCTAAGCCCTCTTACATA
>NW_007255442.1:0-472 GCF_000164805.1 Carlito syrichta
GGTCATGACGAGGCCTAGTTGGGTTCGGTCATGACGAGGCCTAGTTGGGTTCGGTCATGACGAGGCCTAGTTGGGATATGTCATGACGAGGCCTAGTTGGGTTCGGTCATGACGAGGCCTAGTTGGGTTTGGTCATGACAAGGCCTAGTTGGGTTGGTCATGACGAGTCCTAGTTGGGTTTGGTCATGACAAGGCCTAGTTGAGTTGGTCATGACGAGGCCTAGCTGGGTTGGTCATGACGAGGCCTAGTTGGGTTCAGTCATGTTGAACCTAGTTGGGTTCGGTCATGACAAGGCCTAGTTGGCTTCGGTCATGTCGAGGCCTAGTTGGGTGTGGTCATGATGAGGCTGAGTGTCTGGGAAGTCTGGCCAACATAGCAAGACCCCATCTCTCCCCTCAAAAAAGTTTAAATTCAAATTAGCTGGATGCCATGGCTCACGCCTATCATCCTGCCGTTTTCAGAGGCCAAGGC
>NW_007255442.1:1332-4705 GCF_000164805.1 Carlito syrichta
GTTTCTTATATTTTACTTTATCTTATTATTTTTAATATCTTATTATTTACTTTGTTCTTTTAATATTTCATTTTATTTTTTATAATTCATTTCATTAGTTATTTTATCTTTTATATTTTACCTTTTTTGTAAATATTTTATCTTATTTTGTCATTTTTACACTTTATTGTATTTTGTTTATATTCTACTTTATTCTATTTTATTATTGTATTTTATTTTATTTTTAATTTTATTTATGCTTTATTTTATTGTCTCTAGGTTTTATTTTTTCATTTTTACATTTTATTCATATTTTATCATATTTTATCTTATCTTATTATTTTTTGTATTTTATTTTGTTCTTTTATTCATATTCTCTTTTTATTATTCTTTTATGTTTTATTTTATTAGTTCCTTATTTTCTTATTTTTTGTTTTTTATTTCATTTTCTTTTATTCATATTTTATTTTATTATTCCTTTATATTTCATTTCCTTTTTTAACATTTTATCTCATTTTATTTTTTGTATTTTATTTCACTTTCTTTTCATATTTTATTTTGTTATTGCTTTATGTTTTATTTTATTATTTTATTATGTTTTATCTTAACTTATTTTTTGTATTTTGTCTCATTTTCTTTTACTCATATTTTATTTTACTATTCCTTTATATTTTATTTCATCATTTTTATTATATTTCATCTTACTTTACTTGTGTTTTATTTCATTTTCTCTTATTAATATCTTATTATTCCTTCATATTTTATTTCATTCTTTTATTGTTTTATCTCATGTTATTATTTTTTGCATTTTGTATCATTTTCTTTGACTATTTTCTTTTATTAATGTCTTATTTTATCATTCCTTTATATTTGATTTGATTTTGTTTTATTTTTCATTACTTTTTCCTTTATTTTATTTAATCATTTTCCTTCGTATTATTTCATTTCCTTTTTTACGGACGGGGTGGTGTGAAGTTGAGTCTCCGTGGAGGCCGAGGCCGTCGGCCTCCTGACCCTTCTCCGGGTCACGGGAAAAATGGGAGCTGGGCGACGGGTTGGGGGCGCGGGGGCGGTCTTCGGTTCTCTTCGGACGGGTGCGGAGGCTCACGCCTGTCACCGCAGCCCTTTGGGAGGCCGAGGCGGGAGGATTGCTGGAGGCCGGGAGTTCGAGACCCGCCGGGGCAACGTAGCAAGACCCAACTCTACACAAACAAAAAATTAAAAACTTAGCCGGGCGCGGGGGTGCGCGCCTGTCACCCCAGCGACTTGGGAGGCCGAGCTGGTGGGGTCGCCCGAGCCCAGGACGCGGAGGCGGCCGGGGGCCCCGGCCGGGGTCCCCGCCTCGGACCCTCTCAGGGAAAAAGCCAAGGGAGAAATAGAAAATATCTCCGGCTCGGCGGGAGGTCGCGAGAAACCACCCGGCGTCTTTTCCGTCCGTGTCTCCAGTGGAATTCTTGTACTGCGACCTGGCGTCGATGGCGTCCATCCGGCGGTTCGTCCGGGCGTTCAGGAGGAAGAAGATCCCGCTTCACGTCCTGATCAACAACGGTGAGTTCGGGGCGGCCGTCCCCGCCCGCCACGGGGTCGCGGGGGGTGCGTGGATGACAACGGAAAACACGGAAATATCTAGACGCCAACTCTGACCCGAATGGGAGTGGCCTTGGCGTGGGGTACGGCATTCCGCGATCCCTGCGGCGCTGGATACGGTCTCCCGTGACCCCTGTGGCGTGGGGTGCGCTCTAGCGTGACCCCTGCCCGTCTCTGGCGGTGTCTCTCTCCGCTTTGTCTTGGTCTCTCTCTGTCTCTCCTCCACTTTGTCTGTCTCTCTCAGTCTCTGGCTGTGTGTCTCTGTCTCCTCTTTATCTCTGTCTCCTCTCGGGTCTGTCTCTCTGTCTCTGTCTGACTCTGTCTCTCTCCACTTTGTCTCAGTCTCTCTGTCTCCTCTCTCCTGTCTCTGACGGGCCTATCTCTCTGTCTCTGTCTATCTCCCTGTCTCTCTGTCTTTCTCTCTCCTCATTGTCTCTGTCTCTCTGCTCTGTCTCTGTCTCTCCACTTTGTCTGTCTCTCTCAGTCTCTGGCTGTGTGTCTCTGTCTCCTCTTTATCTCTGTCTCCTCTCGGGTCTGTCTCTCTGTCTCTGTCTGACTCTGTCTCTCTCCACTTTGTCTCAGTCTCTCTGTCTCTCCTCGGTCCTGTCTCTGAAGGGCCTGTCTCTCTGTCTCTGTCTATCTCCCTGTCTCACTGTCTCACTCTCTCCTCATTGTCTCTGTCTCTCTGAGTCTCTGTCTCTTTCCTCTCTGTGTCTCTCTGTATCTCTCCTCTTTATCTTTCTCTGTCTCTGTATCTCTCTGTCCCTGTCTCTATCTCTGTCCCCTTTGTCTCTGTCTCTGTCTCTCTTTCTCTCTGTGTCTCTCTCTGTCTCTCTCTCTGTCTCTTTCTCTGTCTCTCTGCCCTCCTGTTTCCGGCGGGTCTGTCTCTGTCTGTCTCTGTCTCCTCTCTCCTGCCTCTGTCTCTCTCTCTCCTGTCTTTGTCTGTCTCTGCCTCTCTGAGTCTGTCTCTTTCCTCTCTGTGTCTCTCTGTATCTCTCCTCTTTATCTCTGTCTCTGTATCTCTCTGTCCCTGTCTCTATCTCTGTCCCCCTTGTCTCTGTCTCTCTCTGTCTCTCTGTTCTCTCTGTGTCTCTCCTCTGTCTCTGTCTCTATCTCTCTGTCTCTCTGTGTGTCTCTCCTCTCTGTCTCTGTCTCTCTGTCTCTGTCTCTCTCTCTGTCTCTGTCTCTCCTCCCTCCTGTCTCTGATGGGTCTGTCTCAGTCTCTCCCTCTGTCTCTCTCTGTCTCTCTCTTCTCCTGTCTCTGACGGGTGTGTCTCTCTCTCCTGTCTCTGTCTCTCTCTCTGTCTCTCCTCTCTGTCTCTGTCTCTCTGTCTCTCTGTCTCTCTCTGTCTCTTCTCTCTCCTGTCTCTGACGGGTCTGTCTCTGTCTCTCCGTCCCTCTCGCTGTCTCTGCCTCTCTCCTCTCTCCGACGGGTCTGTCTCTCTCTCCTGTCTCTGTCTCTCTCGGTCTCTCTGTCTCTGTCTCTGTCTCTGTCTATCTCTGTCTCTCTCTGTCTCTCATGACCCCTGCGGCCTGGGTTACGCCCTCCCGCGACCCCTGCCCGCCGCGGGGTCACAAGCAGCCCGCGGCTGACAACACGCCACTCGGAGATGTCGAGACGCCGAGTCCGAGCCAGACAGGAACTGGGGTCTTGCTGTCCGGGCCCGGCCGGGCTCGAACCCCCCACCGCTCCCGGCTCATTTTTTTGTTGTTTTTTTTCCCAATTTTTCCAAACCCGGGGTCTGGCTGGGCGGGCCCGGCCGGGCTCCAACTCCTCAGCCTCCCCCCGGGCCCCGGGCGGGCTGCG
>NW_007255442.1:4985-6798 GCF_000164805.1 Carlito syrichta
TATTATTATTATTATTATTACCGGGGGTGGGGGAGTGCGTGCCGGGGGTCCCAGCTGGTGGGGAGGCCGAGGCGGGAGGACCACGGGAGGCCGGGAGTTCGAGTCCCGTCGGGGCCGCATAGCCAGACCCCGCCCCGAAATAACAGTAACAACAATAGTGATAATAATAATAATAATGATAATGATAATAGCAATAATAACAATAATAATGATAATGATAATAATAAGAAAGTTTAAGGGGTGAGGAGGACGGCCAGAGGCCGGGAGTTCGAGACCCGCCGGGGCCGCATAGCCAGACCCCGCCCCGAAATAACAATAACAATAACAACAACAGTAATGATAATAATATTAATAGTAATAATAACAATAGCGATAATAATAAGGAAATTGAGGCAGTTGGGAGGCCGAGGTGGGAGGACGGCCAGAGGCCGGGAGTTCGAGACCTGCCGGGGCCGCATAGCCAGACCCCGCCTCGAAATAACAAGAACAGTCACAACAATAGTGATAACAATATTAATAATAGTAATAACGATAATAATAATAATAATAAGGAAATTTAAGCAGTGGGGAGGCCGAGGCGGGTGGATGTCGGGAGGCCGGGGGTTCGAGACCCGCCGGGGCCACAGAGCCAGACCCCAACTCTACAATAATTTTTCTAAAAAAAGAGTTGGAGCCCAGGCTGGGCAGTGTAGCAAGACCCCAATGGTGCAAATGGGTTTTTTTTTTTTTAAAACCGAGTTAAGCCCAGCCTGGTGATGGAGAGGCCCCGTCTATAGGGATTGCAGAAGTGAGTCAAATCCACCCAGTTTCATGACCCTCTTGGAGAGACGTTGTCTATAAGGATCTCAGAAGTGAGTCAAATCGACACAGTTTTATGACCCTCAGGGGGAGACCCTGTCTACAGGGATCCCCGAAGTGAGTCAGTTCCACCCAGTTCATGACCCTCTTGGAGAGACCCCGTCTATAGGGATCCCCGAAGTGAGTCAAATCTACACAGTTTCACGACCCTCTTAGAGACACTCTGTCTATAGGGATCCCCGAAGTGAGTCAATTCCACCCAGTCCACGACCGTCATGTCGAGACCCGTCTATAGGGATCCCCGAAGTGAGTCAAATCTACACAGTTTCACGACCCTCTTAGAGACAGTTCCACCCAGTCCACAACCGTCATGTCGAGACCCGTCTATAGGGATCCCCGAAGTGAGTCAATTCCACCCAGTCCAGACCCTCTTGGAGAGACCCCGTCTATAGGGATCCCCGAAGTGAGTCAAATCTACAGTTTCACGACCCTCTTAGAGACACTCTGTCTATAGGGATCCCCGAAGTGAGTCAGTTCCACCCAGTCCACGACCATCATGTCGAGACCCGTCTATAGGGATCCCCGAAGTGATTCAATTCCACGCAGTCCACGACCCTCTTGGAGAGGCACCGTCTATAGGGATCCCAGAAATGAGTCAATTCCACCAAGTCCACGACCATCATGTCGAGACCCGTCTATAGGGCTCCCCGAAGTGAGTCAGTTCCACCTAGTTCACGACCCTCTTGGAGAGACCCTGTCTATAGGGATCCCCGAAGTGAGTCAAATCTACAGAGTTTCACGACCCTCTTAGAGATACTCTGTCTATGGGGATCCCCGAAGTGAGTCAGTTCCACCCAGTCCACGACCCTCTTGGAGAGACCCCGTCTATAGGGATCCCCGAAGTGAGTCAACTCCCCCCAATTCACGACCGTCATGTCGAGACCCGTCTATAGGGATCCCCGAAGTGAGTCAATTCCACCCAGTCCAGACCCTCTTGGAGAGACCCCGTCTATAG
>NW_007255442.1:8132-9160 GCF_000164805.1 Carlito syrichta
AAATGTCCACATCCCAACCCCATGAGGCAGAAGCAATGTCCCCAAAAACGTCCACCTCCCAACCCCATGAGGCAGAAGCAATAATGTCCCCAAAAACGTCCACCTCCCAACCCCATGAGGCAGAAGCAATAATGTCCCCAAAAATGTCCACCTCCCAACCCCATGAGGCAGAAACAATAATGTCCCCAAAAATGTCCACCTCCCAACCCCATGAGGCAGAAGCAATAATGTCCCCAAAAATGTCCACCTCCCAACCCCATGAGGCAGAAGCAATAATGTCCCCAAAAATGTCCACCTCCCAACCCCATGAGGCAGAAGCAATAATGTCCCCCAAAATGTCCACGTCCCAACCCCATGAGGCAGAAACAATAATGTCCCCCAAAATGTCCACCTCCCAACCCCATGAGGCAGAAGCAATAATGTCCCCAAAAATGTCCACGTCCCAACCCCATGAGGCAGAAGCAATAATGTCCCCAAAAATGTCCACGTCCCAACCCCATGAGGCAGAAACAATAATGTCCCCAAAAATGTCCACGTCCCAACCCCATGAGGCAGAAGCAATAATGTCCCCAAAAATGTCCACGTCCCAACCCCATGAGGCAGAAACAATGTCCCCAAAATGTCCACCTCCCAACCCCATGAGGCAGAAGCAATAATGTCCCCAAAAATGTCCACCTCCCAACCCCATGAGGTAGAAACAATGTCCCCAAAAATGTCCACGTCCCAACCCCATGAGGCAGAAACAATAATGTCCCCAAAAATGTCCACGTCCCAACCCCATGAGGCAGAAGCAATAATGTCCCCAAAAATGTCCCCGTCCCAACCCCATGACGTAGACAGAATATTGTCCCCACGGTGTCCACGTCCTAATCCCATGGGGTAGAAACAATAACGTCCCCAAAGACGCCCACGTCCCAATTTTGGGGGTCAACAGAACCGTGTCCCCAGAGAGTGGGGACCAAGATGTCCCCGTCGTGTCTCTGGGAGACCCAGACTCGCCGGGCTCGGTGGCTCAGCCTGTCATCCCG
>NW_007255442.1:9180-10070 GCF_000164805.1 Carlito syrichta
CCGGGGTCGCGGGGGGGTGGCGGGGGCGCCCGCCGGGCCCGCGGAGCCAGACCCCAACCCCACGGAAAATCATGAAAAGGGCAAAATAAAACAGAAGTCCTTTTCTGTCCATCAGCCGGGGCCACACAGCAAGACCCCGACGCAAACATGAAGGCGTCTGTAAAAAATCAGAGAAATCCTCTTTTCCCGCCCTCCGGCCAGGCCCACATAGCAAGACCCCAACCCTACAAAAATGATTTAAAAAATGCCCAGGGAAGGGGAAATCGTTTTCTGCCCCCCAGCCTGGCCCACACAGCAAGACCCCAACTCAAAAATGAACGAATAAATAAAAACCAATTGAAATCTTCTTTTTCTGCCCCCCCAGCCTGGCCCATGTCGCAAGACCCCGACTCAAAAATGAACGAATAAATAAAAAATAACAGAAATCATGTCCCCCAAAGTTCTCGTCCTTATCCCATGTAGCAGAGAGAATAATGTCCCCAAAAATGTCCCCGTCCCAACCCCAGGATGTAGACAGAATATTGTCCCCAAGGTGTCCATGTCCTAATCCCATGAGGTAGAAACAATAACGTCCCCAAAGATGTCCACGTCCCAATTTTTGTGGTAGAGAAAAATGTCCCCAAAAACGTCCACCTCCCAACCTCATGAGGCAGAAACAGTAATGTCCCCCAAAATGTCCACCTCCCAACCCCATGAGGCAGAAGCAATAATGTCCCCCAAAATGTCCACCTCCCAACCCCATGAGGTAGAAACAATGTCCCCAAAAATGTCCACGTCCCAACCCCATGAGGCAGAAGCAATAATGTCCCCAAAAATGTCCACCTCCCAACCCCATGAGGCAGAAACAATAATGTCCCCAAAAATGTCCACGTCCCAACCCCATGAGGCAG
>NW_007255442.1:10516-13463 GCF_000164805.1 Carlito syrichta
GCCCTCCGGTCTGGGCGACAGCGCGAGACGCCGGCTCTCAAAAATAAAAATGGAACCCGACCGAGCCCCATCTGGGCGGCGAGTCTGACTCTCCCCGTGTTCGCCTTCCTAATTCGTTAATTCCGGATAATTATATGTCGCGGGACTGTTGCCAGCGTCGCTGACTGAACATCTGCGCCGGCCTCTCCGAGACAGTCAGACCCGTGTAATTATGTCGTTAGGAGGCATTCACGCCCGCCTCGGAGATTTCGGAGCTCGCGGCTCTCTGGGGCGTGCTCGAGCCTCTCGCCGTCTCCCGCCCGGGCACGGCTCTCCCGTGTCGGTGGCCTCCGCCAGGGTGGCACGGGGCTTTCTCTGGAAGGGACTTTGTTTGCCCCCAGAGGAGGAGGAGGTGGAGGACCGGAGGAGGGCGGTCAGTTCCGCGCGTGTGTGTCCGTGTGTCGGTGTGGGCGTGTGCGTGTGGACGTGGGTGCACGCGCATGTGTGTGGTGAGGGTGTGCATGTGGATTTGGACATGCGTGTGCGGGTGCATGTGCACGGGTGGGCCTGTGAGTGGGTGCTTGCAGACGTGGACACGTGGGCATGGGGGCGTGCCCCTGCGTGTGTGGGCCCGTGAATGCGTGCACATGTGGACGCGCACGCATGTGTGTGCACGTGACGGTGCGCGCGGAGGTAGGTGCACGTGCGTGTGTGGGTGAGTGCATGCAGACGTCGACGTGCATGCATGTGTGGGCATGGGAGTTTCTGCAGGTGGATGTGGGTGTGTGCGTGCATGTGTGGGCTCGTGGAAGCATGCATGCAAATGCGGACATGCATGCATGTGTGTGCATGTCAGTGTGTTAATGCAGGTGTGGACGCACATGCACGAGTGCCATGTGAGGGTGTGCATGCAGACGTGGACACGTGGACCTGTGAGTTTGTGCATGCCTGTATGGGCACGTGAATGTATGCATGCAAATGTGGACACGCATGCATGTGTGTGCACCTGAGTGTGCGTGTGGATACAGATGGACATGCATGTGGGGGTATGTGAGTGTGTGCAGGTGTGGACGTGCATGCGTTTGCGGGCATGCGCGATTCTGCCGGTGTCTGTGGGCGTGCCTGCACATGTGGGCATGTGCGTGTGCATGCACGTACGAGATGTGGGTGTGTCCATGCACGTGTGGACACGTGAATGTGAGCGTGCGTATGTGTTTATGCATGCGTGTGCATGCATGTGTGTGCATGAGAGTGTGCTGATGCAGGTGTGGACCCCACTGTAGTAAAAACAAAAAGAAAAATCGGGAGAGTCTGAGGCCAGGCCTTCGAGGCCCGCCGGGCCCACGTAGCCAGACCCCACTGATCTCCACAACAAATCAAAAAATCAGCCGGGCGTGGTGGCGCGCGCCTGTCATTCCGGCTACCCGACTCAGAAAAAAAAATTAAATATGGCGGAAAAAAAGGAAATAACAACCCGCTGGGGCCGTGCCCGTCTGTTGAAACGCAGCCCAGCAAACCCCTCCACCCGCTTGCTGCAGACATCTACGTGCCGCCCGTGAGCGTGGCGTCTGTCACGCCCGATGGCGTCCGGGTGACCCCGGGTGACTCCGTGGCCTCCGCCCTGAAACGGCCTCCTGCCCGCCTTGCCCTCTCCCCGCAGACCCCCGACGAGGGCTGCTGGACATCCGTCTACGCGGCCGTCGCCCCGGAGCTGGAAGGGGTGGGCGGCCGCTACTTGTACAACGAGAAGGAGACCGCGTCCGCGAAGGTCACCTACGACCGGAGACTCCAGCGCCAACTCTGGGCCATGAGCTGTCGGATGACCGGGATCCCGGACGACACCCCCGACGCCCTCTCGGGGTAGCGACCCCCTCCCCGCCGGGGACGGCGGCGCGTCCCGGGGGGCCTCTGGGTCTGAGCTCGACCCACTCGACCTCGAGCTCCAGGTTGTGAGTTCGAGCCCAACCCCGGGAAGACGTCGCGTCCCTGGCGGCCTCTGGGTTGACCGTGAGCTCCAGGTTGGGAGTTCGAGCCCAGAGCTGACCGCCGAGGCCTTCCGAGGAATTCAGCCCCAGTGGCCTTTGGACGGACCGCGTCCAGCCACACCTCGGGGGGCCCACGCGTGCCCGAGGGCCCCGCGTGCCGCGAATCATTAAATCCTCCCACCGAATTCGTGGGGTCCTCCTTGCGTGGCCTTCAAGGCCAAGGAGGGAGGTGGACGACATTTCCGAGGGCGAACGGCTCTCCGTCAAGGCCACGGCCGCGGCCACGTGCACGGCCCAGGCCCCGTGCACCGCACACGCCCCTCCCTATGTGCACACTCATGTTCATATGTACACACGCACGGACCCGTGTATGCACACCCAGATTGCAAACACACATGTGCAAATGCACACCCACACCGGCACCTGGACACTCACGCACGCACACATGCATGTTCTACCACACAGGCATGCACAAACTCACACGCCCACGTGTGTCCACCTGGACACTCATGCACACACACATGCATGTTCAACCACACAGGCATGCACAAACACACACGCCCACCTGGACACTCACGCACGCCCACATGCATGTTCATTCACACAGGCATGCACAAACCCACACGCCTACGTGTGTCCACCTGGACACTCACGCACGCACACATGCATGTTCAACCACACAGGCATGCACAAACGCCCACGTGTGTCCACCTCTGCGTGCACACGCTCATGTGCCCACACATGCATGTGCGTGCAGATGTGGACGTGCGTGCACGTGTGCCCATGGGAGTGTGTGCATGCAGAAATGGGTTGGGTGGTGGGTGTCATGCGTATCCGACCCCAAGAGGTGACCCCAGACCCCGAGAGAGACGAGACGTGTGTCTGGTCCCCGGGACACTGGATGGGGGACAAGGGCTGGGGTTGGACAGGGTCATCACAGGGGTCTGTAGAGACAATGACGGATGGACGGCGTCTCCATGGGA
>NW_007255442.1:13887-18422 GCF_000164805.1 Carlito syrichta
TCTAGGGTCTAGGACGGATGGACCGGTCTGCCCATGGATTTCTAGGGTCAAGGACGGGTGGACAGGGTCACCATGGCATTCAAAGGTCAAGGATCAATGGACGGGTCTACATGGTATTTTTCGGGTCAAGGACGGATGGACGGGGTCACAGTGGGATTCTAGGGTCTAGGACGGATGGACGGGTCACCATGGGATTCTAGGGTCTAGGACGGATGGGCCGGTCAGCATGGGATTCTAGGGTCAAGGACGGGTGGACGGGGTCACCCTGGCATTCGAGGGTCAAGGATCAATGGACGGGTCTACATGGTATTTTCAGGTCAAGGACAGATGGACGGGGTCAGCATGGAATTCTAGGGTCAAGGACAGATGGACCGGTCAAGATTGGATTCTAGGGTCGTGGACGGATGGACGGGTCACCATGGGATTCTTGGGTCAGAGACGGATGGACAGGGTCAACATGGGATTCTAGGGTCAAGGATGGTTGGATGGGTCAACAGGGAATTCCAGGGTCAAGAAAGGATGGACCGGTCAACATTGCATTCTAGGGTTGTGGACAGATGGACGGGTCACCATGGGATTCTAGGGTCAAGGACGGATGGACAGGGTCAACATGGGATTCTAGGGTCAAGGATGGTTGAACGGGTCAACAGGGAATTCCAGGGTCAAGAATGGATGGACCGGCCAACATTGGATTCTAGGGTCGTGGACAGATGGACGGGTCACCATGGGATTCTAGGGTCAAGGACGGATGGACAGGGTCAACATGGGATTCTAGGGTCAAGGATGGTTGAACGGGTCAACAGGGAATTCCAGGGTCAAGAAAGGATGGACCGGTCAACATTGGATTCTAGGGTTGTGGACAGATGGACGGGTCACCATGGGATTCTAGGGTCAAGGACGGATGGACAGGGTCAACATGGGATTCTAGGGTCAAGGATGGTTGGACGGGTCAACAGGGAATTCCAGGGTCAAGAATGGATGGATGGGCCAACATTGGATTCTAGGGTCATGGACAGATGGACGGGGTCACCATGGAATTCCAGGGTCAAGGACGGATGGACGGGGTCACCCTGGGATTCTTGGGTCAAGGACGGATGGACGGGTCACCCTGGGATTCTCAGACGGACCAATGGACGGTGACCCCATGGACCTCCATGTAGACCCTCTGGGATCTTGGGTGTCCGGGCTGATGCCTCCCCTGACCTCTAAGCTTTTGCGTCTGCAGATTTCTCGATTCTTCTCCTGGGGCCGTGCTGGTGGGGTCTGGCTGTGTTGCCCCGGCCGGGCTTGAACTCCTGGACTCGGGATGGCGGATCGTTGTTCCTGTTATTTGACTTGGTTTCTGAGCTGGGATCTCACTGTGTTGGCCCGCCGGCCTGCTCGCGTCCGGCTGTGGACGGGGCCGCCTTGGTCAAGCGCTGATGCGGCCACGGACACCTCCGTCTGTCCGTCCACCCGTCCACCCACCTGCCCATCCATCTAGGCAGCCACTCATTCACTCATCCCCTCACTCATTCATTCACTCATTCATTCACTCATTCATTCATTCGTGCTTCCATCCATCCATCCTCCCAGCCCCCCACCCACTCATCCATCCTGCAGTCAAACCATCCTTGTAGCCATCCGCCCATCCATCCGTCTGTCCTTCCTTCCATGTAGACACCCACCCATTCATTCATTCATGCATTCACTCGTTCACTCACTCACTCATTCACTCATTCATTCATTCGTGCTTCCATCCATCCATCCTCCCAGCCCCCCACCCACCCCTCCATCCTGCCATCAAACCATCCTTGTAACCACCCGCCCATCCATCCGTCCTTCCTTCTTTCCATCTAGGCATCCCCTCCTTCACTCGCTCATTCATTCATTCACTCATTCACTCCTTCATTCATTCATGCTTCCATCCATGAAAAATGAATGGATGGGTGGATGGATGGAATCCCGAATCGCCCAGAAAAATGCTGCCATGTTCCGTGTTATTCTCCTGCGGAGGCCAAGGCAGAACGGGATGTCTCAGAGTCTACATTCATGGATGGGCGGGTGGGGGAATGAATGAATGGATGAATGAATGAGTGGGTGGATGGATGATGGATGGGTGGTTGGATGGATGGATGAAGGAACGAATGGATGGTGGATACAGAGAAGGGTGGGTGGATGAACAAATGAATGAATGAATGAATGGATGGATGAATGAATGAATGGATGGATGGAAGGATGGATGGAAGGCTGAATAAATGGATGGATGAATGAATGGATGGATGGATGGATGGATGGAAGGCTGAATAAATGGATGAAAGAATGGATGGATGGATGGAAGGCTGAATCCGATAAATAAATGGATGAATGAATGAATGGATGGATGGATGGATGGATGGAAGACTGAATAAATGAATGAATGGATGGATGGATGGATGGATGGAAGTTTGAATAAGTGGATGAATGAATGGATGGATGGATGGATGGAAGGCTGAATAAATGGATGGATGAATGAATGGATGGATGGATGGAAGGCTGAATAAATGGATGAATGAATGGATGGATGGATGGATGGAAGTTTGAATAAGTGGATGAATGAATGAATGGATGGATGGATGGATGGAAGGCTGAATAAATGGATGGATGAATGGATGGATGGATGGAAGGCTGAATAAATGGATGAATGAATGGATGGATGGATGGATGGATGGACGGATGGATGGATGGAAGGCTGAATAAATCGATGAAAGAATGAATGGATGGATGGATGGAAGGCTGAATAAATGGATGAATGAATGGATGGATGGATGGAAGGAAGGCTGAATAAGTGGATGAATGAATGGATGGATGGATGGATGGATGGATGGAAGGAAGGCAGAATAAATGGATGGATGAATGAATGGATGGATGCATGGTTGGATGGATGGATGGATGGAAGGCTGAATCCGATAAATAAATGGATGAATGAATGAATGGATGGATGGATGGATGGATGGAAGTTTGAATAAGTGGATGAATGAATGGATGGATGGATGGATGGAAGGCTGAATAAATGGATGGATGAATGAATGGATGGATGGATAGAAGGCTGAATAAATGGATGAATGAATGGATGGATGGATGGATGGATGGATGGATGGAAGGCTGAATAAATGGATGAAAGAATGGATGGATGGATGGATGGAAGGTTGAATAAATGAATGAATGGATGGATGGATGGATGGATGGGTGGATGGAAGGTTGAATCCGATAAATAAATGGGTGAATGAATGAATGGGTGCATGGAGGGATGTGTGGGTGATGGGTGGGTGGTTGGGTCGATGGATGAATGAGTGAGTGGGTGGGGGGATGACGGATACACGGATGCGTGGGTGGGAGGATGAATAAATGCAGGAATGAATGAATGAAGGGATGGACGGGCGGGTGGACGAATCGACGGACGAAGGAATAAGTGGCTGGGCGGATGGATGGAAGGAAGGCTGAAAGGTTGAACAAATGAATGGGTGAATGAATGAATGGGTGGACAAGAAAAAGAAGCACCCCCGCAGGGGGGCGAGGCTGGGGTCTTGCCGTGCGGTCCCGGCGGGTCTCGAACCCCCGGCCTCCGCGATCCCCTCCGCCGCGGCCTCCCAGGGGACGGATTTTCGCCGGAAACCCCCGGATTTCCCCTGAATCCTGCAACGCTTATGAGGGGGAGGGGACCGGGGGGAAGGTGATCGATAAATAGATGGAAGCCAGGTGATTGATCGGTGATTGATCGGTGAGAGATGGATCCCTGACGGATGGGTGGATGGATGGATCGATAGATTGGATGGATGGATATAGACCGATACACAGATGGATGGATCCATGATTGATAGATCAATAGATCGATATTGATTGATATATAGATAAAGGATAGATAGCCATAGATGAGAGACAGATCAATATGATAAAGGATGAATGGATGGATGGATCGATAGATTGGATAGGTAGATACGGATGGATCAATAAATGGTAAATAGGATGGATGGGTATAGATACAGATTGATAGATCGATAGATTGATAGATCAATATCTAAAGGATGCGTGGATCAATGGATGGATAGATGGATACGGATGGATCGATAGAGGATAGACTGGGTGGATGGATATAGACCGATACACAGATGGATAGATGGGTGCTTGATAGATCAGTAGATCGATATGATTGATTGATAAATAAAGGATACATAGCCGTAGATGAGAGACAGAGCGATATGATTGACAGATCAATAGATAAAGGATGGATTGATAGATGACATTGGAGGGATGGATATAGATCGATACGAAGATGGGAGGATCCATGATTGATAGATCGATATGATTGGTGGATCAATATCTAAAGGATGGGTGGGTCAATGGATGGATAGATCGATATGATTGATAGTTAAAGGATAGATAGCCATAGATGAGAGATAGATCGATATGATTGATAGAGAAATAGATAAAGGATGGTAGATATGGATGGATCAATCGACGATACATAGGACGGATGGAGATGGATACACCGATTGATAGATGGCGTTCCCGATTCA
>NW_007255443.1:0-923 GCF_000164805.1 Carlito syrichta
GGAGTGGTGTCACCTGTGGTTCCAGCTACACAGGATGTGGTACCTTCCATCCAGTGGCATTTCTTTGCATCACCCCTGCCGACAGAATGTACTAATCCAGGTCGGGCACCGTGGCTCACAGCCTGGGAGGCCAAGGCAGGAGGCTGCCTTAACCCGGCGATTTGAGAGCAGCTTGGGCGACATGACCAGACCTCATCTTGGTGAGAGGTACCGAAAATCGGGTCAAACGTGATGGCCCACGGAGTCCCATCTGCTCAGGAGCTGAGTCAAGATTACTCCCTGAGCTCCACAGGTCGAGGCCCCAGGAACCATTATCATGCTGCCACACCCCAGCCCTGCATACAGAGACTCCGGGAACACAAATGATGCCTTCTTGCATCATGCCGTGGTGTCCACAGCACCCCAGGGAAAGGTCTTAGTGGGAGGGGGACAATGGATGATCGGGAGAAGTTAGGAACCCTCCCCACGCCCAAAAGTGGAAGAAAGGGTGACTCATTCCTTGGTTGGCAGTGGCGTTACCAGACCTCCTTGATCGCTCAGTGCCCAATGACCACACTAAGTCGGAGGCATCTGTTCCATGAGCTCACACTCATCTTTCCCAGGAGGCTAAATGTGGAGGGTGGATGCAGGTCTTCTCGGGACCATGGCCAAAGGCTCAGGACGGATGTGCCTGGTGGCCACCTTTGAATCATCCCACAAACGAAAGACTGAAAGTGCATTTTCCTCTCCCATCCTTGAGGGTGACTCCTCGTGCTGGGTTGCAGGGGTGGTGGTGGTGGTGATTATTATTATTATTTGGAGTCAGAATCATGCTCTTTAAGACCGGAAGGCAGGGGCACTCTCACAGTCATTGCGGACTCCACCTGCTGGGCTCAGGTGACCCTCCCGTCTCAGTCTCCAAAGTGGCTGGAACAGCAGGCTTG
>NW_007255443.1:2284-4195 GCF_000164805.1 Carlito syrichta
CAGGCTCCTTGGCTGGCTTCTTGCTGGCTCTCCTCTCCGAGGTGTGACATGTGATCCAGACAGGTCGACCCTCCGACTAGGCAACAAGGACCTTCTGCCAAGAAAGACCAGGGACACATCCCTCATCCGGGTACATTTCATCCCCCAATCCCATTTTTCCTGGCTCTAAAACAGTCGTCCTGCATACACATCATGTGCAATTGAGAATCAGTGTATGATTCTCATGTTTTTGGAGACAGGGTCTGGCTCTGTGGCCCAAGCTGGGGTCAGGAGAAATGACTGTCGATCACCGCCAGCTGAGAAATCATGAACTCTGGCAATCCTCCTGCCTCAGCCTCTGGAGTGGCTGGGAAAATGGGCACCTCGACCCTAGACCCACTGTTTGGATGGGTGTGGGAACAGGTTCTCCCTGCAGGAACCGGGTGGGCCTTGGGCTCCTGGGCTTCACCATCCTCCCGCCTCAGCCTCCCAGAGTGCTGGGATTCTAAAGGTGGGCCGCCATGCCAGATCATCTGGTTTGTTTTCGACAAAGGATCACAGCCAGGTTCTGGGGCTTAAGCTCATCATTCTATCATTTTGGAAGCCCAAGGTAAGCAGCCAGCCTGAGCCTGTGGGACTAGACCCGCCCTGGCACTTTGGTGACTGTCGTCTCTAGCCTCCATCACAAATGAGCCAGGCATGATGCTTGTCATTCTGGCTCCTCAGACTTCCAAAGAAAACATCAGTGCCTGGAGGGTCAAAGCTGTGGTGGCTGGAAGCAAGCCACTGCCTTCCAGCCTGGGCGATGAATTGAGACTCCAACTCAAAGAAAGAAAGGAAAAAGGAAAAAAAGATCATCCATTTGTGTATGGAACTGGGATCATTGTGAACACAGATCATTTACGAAGAGGCCCCAGCTTGGGTCTAGAGTTCCCAAAAGATAGTGGTTCTGTGGACAATCAGGCTGTGGCTTTGGTAGGCTTAAAGGGGGACTGATAGAGCTTGGGAGTTCAAGACCAGCCTGGGCCACATAGTGAGACTTCATTGCTCCCCAGAATGCAAACCCTGGAGTAGCATGTGGTGGCGGATACACTGGATGCATTGGCCTCCATTTAGGTGCATTGCTTTCCATCGCCACCACAGGCAGAAAGGACAAGTCCAGGCCAGGCACTGTGGCTCACGGCCATCAGCTCCATGCCCTGGAAGGCCGAGGAGGGTGACTGTCTGAGCCCAGGGTTGGAGAGCAGTTCGGGTGATGTAACCAGACCTCATCTCAGCAAGTGGTCCCAAAATTGAGTCAGGCATGATGACCCAGGGAGACCCGGCTGCTCACGGGCCGAGTCGGGATTACCACCTGAACCCCACAGGTTGAGGCCCTGGTAGCCACAAGCATGTTGCCATGCCCCAGCCCTGCAGACAGAGACTCCAGCAACACAAATGACGCCTCCACCTTGCATCACAGTGGACGTCCATGGCTTCTTAGGGAAAGACCAGTGTAGGAGGGGGACGATGGAGTGATCAGGAGAGGAAGGGGCCCTCCCCATGCCAGAAGGTGGAAGACAAGGTGAACAGATCCTGGGCTGGCTATGGTGTTGCCAGAATGCCTTGATCGCTTGGTGCCCGATGGCTGTCCTAGCTCAGGGCCGTCTGCTCTCTGAGCTCATACACATATTTCATGTTGGTCACGAAGGTGGAGGGTGGAGGCAGTTTTTCTGGGGCACGTGGTCAAAGACGTGGGATGGACGTGCTCAGTGGCCACCTTTGAAATCTCCCACAAATGTCAGGTCTGAAAGTGCATTTTCCTTTCAAATCCCTGAGGATGACTACTCGCTCTGGGTGGCAGGGGTGGTGGTGGTGATTATTATTTGGAGTCGGCATCCCAATCTGTGAGACCAGAGTTCAGGGACATGTTCATAGTCACTGTGGAGTCCA
>NW_007255443.1:5494-6874 GCF_000164805.1 Carlito syrichta
TGATTTTCATGGACGAGATGAGGTCTTGCCCCATATACTGGGCTGGTGTCAAACCCAAAGTCTCAGGCTGACCACTTGCCTGGGCCTCTGAAGGGCTGGGATGCCAGGCTGAGTCCCTGAGCCTGGCATGTGGTTGTGGTGGTGGTGGTTGTTGGTATTACTCTTAGTGTCCCACTCTGTCACCCAGGCCTGAGCACATGGGACCACACTCAACCATCATGGCCCCCAAAGGATGATCTCTGGTGATCATCCTGCTGCGGTCTAACAAAGGGCTGGAATGAAAGTCCTGCATCACCAAGCTCGGCTCTTTTTTTTACTTATTTTAGAGGCGAGGTCTGGCCATGGTGCCCAGGCTGATCTCCTACCTAGGGGCTCAGGTCATCGTTTCACCTCAGCATCCCAGGACACTGAGAAGACAGGCGTGAGTTCCCGCTCTGCTGGGCCTCAACACCCCTCTTGGGGACCCACCGCAAGGTCTGCTCTCTTTTGACGACCTAGGACCCCAAAGAGGGTGGCTGGAGTTGCCCACCGTGCCTCCCCATGGGGAGGGACTGGTGCATGGATGTGTCTCCGCCAGGAAGTCCACCCTCCTCCCACTTGTTCTCAGGGTGAACTGCTAGCTTGTTCAGGGACAGCCGTGGGCAAAGGGAGGGTGTGACTCAAACCTTCAGGGGAGCAGAGACAGCTGGGAGACTAACACCTGTCTCTTCAGCACTTGGGGAGGCCGAGACAGGAAGATGGCTGGATCCCGGGAGCTCCAGACCAGGCTGGACACCATAGGTAGTCCCCACTTGACCCCTATCAAAACCCAGAAATTCCTGTATGAGGCCATGCCACAGCGGGAGAATCACCTCCGGCCCAGAGTTCCAGACCAGGTGGGAGACCAGGATATCAATAAAATGGAAAGCCTGTGTAACCAGCAGTTTGAGAGGCCCAGGACGAGAGCATGGCATGAGTTGGTTGGTTTGAGAGCAGCCTGGGAAACCTAGGAAGGAAAGAAAAGAAAGAAAGAAAGAAAGAAGGAAAGAAAGAAAGAAAGAAAGAAAGAAAGAAAGAAAGAAAGAAAGAAAGAAAGAAAGAAAGAAAGAAAGATCCATTCTCATGCAAAACTGCCCTCTGTTCTTTCTCCCCCCACATGTGAAGGTCCCCAAAGCTCGGCACCTTTCAACCACAACCACCCCAAATGGCTGCCCTCGCTTTGGTGTGGAAGTTCCCAAGGCTTCCTGGATGTGTTCCTGCAGGCTCACCTCTCTGAGCTGTGAATGTACCTCAGGCAGGCCTACCTTCTGACTCGGCAACAAGAACCTTTCTGCCAAGAAAGGCCAGGGGCACATTTCTCACCCGAGGATATTTGTTTTTCTCCCAATCCCATTTTTCCTG
>NW_007255444.1:0-892 GCF_000164805.1 Carlito syrichta
AGGGACAATATGGAAAAATGTTCAGAGCTGTCCATCCCTCTGTCTGTGAACAAATGGCAACACTGAAAATGCCCAATTCCTTCAACCTAGGTCCTTATTTAACTTCCTTCTCTCCTTGTTCCATTATCCTGGTCTCCTAAGCTAATATCCCTTTTAAAAGTCTCTACAGCACATTTAGAGTAGTTGATCAGAGACCTATTTTTGAGGCAGTTGTCTCAAAGATGTCCTTCATTCCACAGGGCAGCTGCATATCCTAGTGGAGGTCCCAACCCCATAGGATGTCTGGAGGGGACGGAGGACTTAGTCACACAGACTCCATCATCTTTCTTTTTTTTTTTTTTTTCATTAATCAGTATTTTTTATTATGGTTTTGTGGGGTACAGTTAAGGGTTAGGTGTACAATGACGTTTCATTCAGGCACCCTGTTGATAAGAGGTGTTTTCCCATCCCCTGACAGATATTTGCTACTGTTAATCCCATGTCCCTCCCCCCCATAGTTTCCCAGTACCGTCAGTAATTTTCTTATAGTATTGCATTGGATGTTCAAGGTCCATTATATGAGTGAGAACATGTGATATTCAGATCTTTGTTTCTGTGAGAGGTCACTCAGTATTATAGACTCTAGTTCCATCCAGGTTGCAGCGAAATTCATGATTTTGTTCTTTTTTATGGCTGCGTAGTATTCCATCGTGTATATGTACCACATTTTTTTAATCCAGTCCTCTTTTGATGGGCAGCATGGTTGTTTCCAGGTTCTTGCTATTGTGAACAACGCTGCGATAAACATACGTGTGCAGGTATCTTTTTTATAGAGTGATTTGTGTTCTTCAGGGTATATTCCCAGTAGGGGGATTGCAGGGTCATATGGAAGGTCAATTTTTAGAGCTTTTAG
>NW_007255444.1:1552-5204 GCF_000164805.1 Carlito syrichta
TTGAGGTTTTACATTTAGGTCTCTGATCCATTTGGAGTTAACCTTTGTGCATGGGGATAGATAGGGGTCCTGTTTCAATCTTCTGCATGTGGTCAGCCAATTTTCCCAGCACCATTTACTGAATAGGTTCTCCTCTCCCCATTGGTAGGTGGTGGGGGCTTTGTCGAAGATGAGTTGGTTGAGAAATTGAGGTTTTGCTTCTGGAATCTCAATTCTGTTCCATTGATCTATATGCCTGTTCCTGTACCAATACCAAGCTGTTTTGATGATTGTAGCTTTATAGTAAAGTTTGAAATCTGGTATTGTGATACCACCTGCTTTGTTTTTTTTGCTGAGGATGTTCTGGCTATTCTTGGATGTTTGTGTTTCCATATGAATTCCTGTGTTGTTTTTTCTAGGTCTGAGAAGAATGTTGTTGGTAATTTAATGGGTATTGCATTGAATTTGTAGACTGCCTTAGGTAAGATGGACATCTTCACAATGTTGATTCTTCCAATCCATGAGCATGGGATATTTTTCCACTTGTTTGTGTCAACTTTGATTTCTTTGAGCAGTGTTTTGTAGTTTTCCTTGTAAAGGTCTTTCACGTCTCTGGTTAGGAAGATGCCAAGGTATTTCATTTTTTTGTGGGTATATTGTGAATGGAATTGTGTTTTTTATTTGGGTTTCTGTTTGTTTATTATTGGTGTAGAGAAATGCGATTGTCTTTTGTACATTTATTTTGTATCCTGAGACTTTCTCAAAGGCCTTCATCAGTGTAAGGAGATTTGTGACAGGTTCTCTTGGGTTTCAAGGTACAAAATCATAACATCTGCAAAGAGAGATAACTTGACTTCCTCTTTTCCTATTTGGATACCCCTGATTGCCTTCTCTTCTCTGATTGCTCGAGCCAGGACTTCAAATACTATGTTGAACAGGAGGGGTGAGAGCAGGCATCCTTGTCTTGTTCCAGTTTTCAGGGGAAATGGTTCCAATTTTTGTCCATTTAGGAGTATGCTGGCTGTGGGTTTCTCCTAGATGGCTTTTACTATTTTGAGGTATGTTCCCCATATGCCTAAATGTTCAAGTGTTTTTATCAAGAAGGGGTGCTGGATTTTTTTCAAAAGCTTTTTCTTCATCTAATGATATAATCAGGTGGTTTTTGTTTTGACATCTGTTGATGTATTTAATTACATTCATGGTTTTACGAATGTTGAACCAAACTTGCATCCCAGGAATGAAGCCTACTTGGTCATGATGGATGATTTTTGAGATGTACTGCTGAATCCGGTTTGCTAGGATCTTGTTGAGAATTTTAGCATCTATGTTCATCAAAGATATTGGCCTGTAGTTCTCTTTCTTTGTTGGATCTTTACCTGGCTTGGGTATCAATGTGATGTTGGCTTCGTAAAATGATTTGGGGAGAGTTCCATCTTTTTCAATTGCCTGGAATACCTTCAGTAGGATTGGTATCAGCTCCTCCTTAAATGTCTTATAGAATTCTGCTGGAAAGTCATCTGGACCAGGGCTTTTTTTTGTAGGAAGTTTTCTTATTACGTGGTCGATTTCCTTGATTGTTATTGGTTTATTTAGGGTCTCAATTTCTTCTTGTTCCAACCTAGGTAGGTTGTGTGATGTCAGAAAGTCTTCCATTTCCTTCTGGTTTTCAAGTTTGTTTCCATACAAGTGTACGTAGTAGTCTCTAATGATTTTTTGTATTTCTTCAGGGTCAGATGTGACTTCATCTTTTGTGTTTCTGATTATGCTTATTTGGTTTTTTCTCGTTTTTTCTTGGTCAGTCTTGCTAGGGGACCATCGATCTTGTTTATTCTTTCAAAGAACCAGCTTTTCGTTTCATTGATTTTTTTATATTATCTTTTTGTCTTCTATCTCCTTGATTTGGGCTTTTATTTTGGTGATCTGGATTCTTCTGCTGAAATTAGGGTTTTGTGGTCTTGCTTTTCCAGCTCCTTTAGGTGGCATATTAGGTTGTGAATTTCTGTTCCTTCCATTTTCCTCATGTGTGTTTGTAGGGATATAAATTTCCTCTTATTACAGCTTTTAAGGCATCCCAGAGATTTTGGTAAGATGTTTCTTCATTTTCATTTGTTTCCAGGTATCTTTTGATCTCTATTTTGATGTCATCATTGACCCAGGAGTTGTTTAGCATCATGCTGTTTAGTGTCCATGTCTTTGTGGGTTTTGGGGGGAACTTGTTGGTGTCAATGTTTATTTTTATTCCACTGTGGTCCGAGAAGGTGCATGGCAGAATTTCAGTCCTTTAAATTTGCTTATGCTTGATTTGTGTCCAATTATGTGGTCAATCTTAGAATATGTTCCATGCGGAGATGAGTAGAATGTGTATTCTGTGGTCTTTGGATGTTCTGTAGGTATCAATTAAGTCCATTTGGTCCAGAGTCTCATTGAAGTTCCAGATCTCCTTGCTGATTTTTTATCCTGATGATCTGTCTAGGGTTGTGAGTAGTGTATTAAAGTCCCCAGTTATGATGGTGTTAGAGTCAATGTCTTTCTTTAGTTTTCCTAGAAGTTGCTTTATGAATGTTGACGCACCTATGTTGGGTGCACATATGTTTAGGATAGATATTTCTTGTTGATGGAGTGAACCTTTTATCATTATGTAGTGGCCCTCTGTATCTTTTTTGATTTTTGTTAGCTTAAATGGTATTTTTCTGAAATTAGAATCGCGACTCCTCCTTTCTCTTGTGTTCCATTTGCTTAAAAATTTGTTTCCCATCCTCTTACTTTGAGTCTGTGTATGTCCTTTCTAGTGAGATAGGTCTCTTGAAGACAGTATATTGTTGCCTGGTGATATTTCATCCATTTTGTCATTCTATGTTTTTCAGTGGTGCGTTTAGTCCATTCACATTCAGACTAATTATTGAAATGTGAGAGTTCATCCCTATCATGGAGTTCTTATTGAGTTGTTGTTCTTCCACTTGGTTTTTTCTTTTCTTTTTTTTGGTCTTTCTTTTGGTTTGGGGTTGGTTCATGTATATTGTATTCTTTTCTCTGTACTCTTGTGAAGAACGTTGTTCTTTTTTCCTTTTCTTCTGTGTTCAGTACTTTCTTAAGTGTTTCATGGAGAGATGGTTTGGTGGCAGCATAAGTTCTTAGGGATTGGATATCTAGGAAAGTTTTTAATTCTTCCTCACTGATGAAACTTAGCTTGGCTTGGTAGGGTATTCTTGGTTGAAATTGTTTATCTTTTAGGACTTGAAGCTCTCTTAGCCTGCAGGGTTTCTGCAGATAAATCTGCTGCTACTCTGATTGGTCTTCCATGGTAGGTGATCTGGCCTTTTTCTCTTACTGCCTTTAGGATTTTTTCTTTTGTGCCTACTTTATTTAGGTGAATTATTATGAGTCTAGGAGTTGGTCTTCTTATTTGTTGTCTTGCAGGGGTTCTCTGAATCTCTTGTGTTTGAATTTTTGCATCACTGATTAGATATGGGAAGTTTTCTTGAATGATCTCATGGAAAGTTTGTTCCAGTGTCGTCTCTGTCTCTCTTTCTGCCTCAGGAATGCCAATTACTCTTAGGTTCGGTCTTTTGAAGTAATTGCTCACCTCTTGAAGGTTTTGTTCTGTCTTTTTGAGCTTATTTTCTGTGTTTTTAAGAGTTTGGGTTAGTTCTATATTTTGGTTCTCAAGCTCTGA
>NW_007255445.1:0-1058 GCF_000164805.1 Carlito syrichta
CTTGTTATACCTCACTTGTACTGATGATTTCAATGATATCTGAATTAGTGTTAACAGTGGAGCGTCACCACAGTCGTCAGTCAGAACATTGATCAATGACACATTGACAGCAGAGGTGGTCTGGGACCTTTCCTGGCTCTTCCTAGCAACAATGGTGCTAATACCTTTTACTTTTTCAGGACTCTGAAGCCTTCCTAAACTCAATTTCCTTTGAACCTCTTGTAGTCTCTGCAGGATAGGCTGGGAAAGATACAGAAAAAGAGGTTTGTGGACTTGTCCAAGATCATGAGATTGTCCAAGATCATGGTTAAGTGTCACCATTGGGAATAGTAGGTCCGTCCTCTGGCTTTTCCCACTTGTCCACCTTTGGAACTGTAGTAGGTACTCAATTACAGATGTTCCTCGACTGTGGTCTGATTATGTCCAGATAAATCCAGTCATAAACTGAAAATATCATGTCAAAAATGCATTTAGTACACTTAACCTACTAAACCTCATAGCTTAGCCTAGCCTACCTTAAATGTACTCAGAACACTTAATATAGCCTACAGTTGTGCAAAATAATCTAACATAAAGCCTGTTTTATAATAAAGTGCTGAATATCTCATGCAATTTATTGAATACTGTGCTGAAAGGGAGAAACACCTGGCTATAATTTACATTTTTAAAACAGGGAATCACTGGGTATCACGGTGGCCCATGCCTGTAATTCTGGCACTTTGGGAGGCTGAGGCAAGAGAATTGGGTGAGACCCGGAGTTTGTGATCAGCCTAGGCAAAATAGGGAGACCTCGTCTCTATAAAAAAAAAATTGAAAAATTAGCTGAGCACGGTGGTTCATGCCTATAGTCCCAGCTACTTGGAAGGCTGAAGCAGGAGGATCACCCAAGCCTGGGAGTTTGATGTTGTGGTGAGCACTCCAGTCTGGTCAACAGAGCAAGATCTGGACTCAAAACAAACCAAAAACCCCAAACAAACAAAACAAAAACTAGAGAGTTATGAGGTAATTTTCTTTTATTACTTGGCAATTGTCTGAACTAAGTGGCTAACTGCTTAAGA
>NW_007255445.1:2218-3345 GCF_000164805.1 Carlito syrichta
AAAATGGTATGGAAATCTGCCGCGTGAAGGATAGAAATTTGTAACGGACTAATTTAAAGACTAGACCTTCTCTTAGATATCTTTGGGCATAAGTTAGCTGGAAGGGCTCTCTTGTAATTTAGAATAGCAAGTTTTAATACTTACTTGGGATGATGTATTAAAAAGCCTCATCCATGCTGACAAGTGCAGGGGCCTGTCATAGCCTTTGTTGATTATTCTTGGTCTTTGACTTCATCCTATTCTATACTTCATTTTTCCTCATTGCTGAATAAGCTATCTGCATTTCTTAATTGCCACTCAGCTATTTCTTGAAAGCTGTATTTATAATCAGGACATAGTTTTCGCTGTGGTTTGTTTCACTGTGCTTTATTGACTCTCAACATATGTCCAGTCTTTCTCCTTCCACTACCTTGTTAGTTCTTTCCCTGCCATCTTTTTTTTTGAGTTGGAGTCTCACTCTGTCACCCAAACTGGAGTGCAGTGTCCTCTCCTGGCCACCGCAGCCTCGACCTGCTGGGCTCCGGCGATCCTTGCGCCTCAGCCTTCCAAGTAGCCGGAATTACAGGTATGCGCTACCACGCCCGGTTGATTTTTTGATTTATTGTAGAGATGAGGTCTCGCTGCCCAGGCGGGTGTCGAACCCGTGGGCTCAGGCAGTCCACTCACCTCAGCCTCCCAAAGGCGCGGGATTACAGGCTGAGCCACTGAGCCCGGCTCCCTGCCATCTTACAAAACCTTCTTCAAGCCAGGAATTGGCATGATATGAACCGACCATTTATGGGACGAGATGGTCAGCTAGTCTCATTATTGTAATTGCTGCTTGTTCATAATACAAAGATATCTAAATGATGGCCTATAAAATGACGCAAATGGGGCTAAATTCACAGAATCCATTTTTTTCCCCAGCTGAGAATTTATTGATGTAAACGCCACCAAATAAACCATGTTATTGGTCTGGGCGCAGTGACTCACGCCTGTAATCCTAGCACTTGGGAGGCCAAGGTGAAAGAACTGCTTGAGCCCAGGAGTTCAAGAGCAGCCTGGGCAACATAGCTAGACCTTCTCTCTACAACAAAATAAAAAAAAGTTAGCCAGGTGTGGGGTGCAAGTGCCTGTGGTCGCAGCTA
>NW_007255446.1:0-781 GCF_000164805.1 Carlito syrichta
GAGTCACTTCTGTGATCTCCGATTCCAGCCTCTCCCTTTTGTTTTTCGTTGCAGCATAGGGGTGGGGCTTTGTCTCCTGTTTCACACTGTTGCCTTAGGAGCTGAGGTAAAGTCTGTTGCTAGGTGGGCGGGGCAATGGAAGTCTGCCTGGAGAATGGCAAGGCAGTTTAAGCAGGTCTGTTTTTCTCCGCTTGTCTGGGTCCTCTGGCTTGGGGTCTCACGCTGTGTGCCTCAGCCAGTGTGGACCCGGAGTTCCAGAGCTCCAAAGTTCCAAAAGGCAGGCTGTAAATGACGAGAGTGGCACTGGGTCCCTACAGAGTATTCAGCCAGTAATGGAACCGGTGTCTCTGAGGGGCAGGCGCTCAGAGCCTCCCTGTGCGACCTGCTGTGCCGGGTGCCGGGCCGGGGAGAGAGCTGGAGGGAGCAGGGACCCAAAACTTCCCCGCACGCTGCAATACCTGGCCTTAGGAAATGAGGTAAAATTTGTTGCTAGGTGGGCAGGGCAATGGAAGTCTCTGCCTGGAGAGTGGCAAGGCAGTTTAAGCAGATCTGTTTTTCTCCGCTTGTCTGGGTCCTCTGGCTTGGGGTCTCATGCTGTGTGCCTCAGCCAGGGTGGACCCGGAGTTCTAGAGCTCCAAAGTTCCAAAAGGCAGGCTGTAAATGACGAGAGTGGCACTGGGACCCTACAGAGTATTCAGCCAGTAATGGAACCGGTGTCTCTGAGGGGCGGGCACTCAGAGCCTCCCTGTGCGACCTGTGGTGCCGGGTGCCGGGCCGGGGA
>NW_007255446.1:835-22232 GCF_000164805.1 Carlito syrichta
GAACCAGCGTCTCTGAGGGCGGGTGCCCAGAGCCTCCTGTGTGACCGGCGGCTTGATGCTGGGTGCCAGGGCTGGAGACAATGCAGCCGGGGAGGGATCTGGAGGGGGCTGGGACCGGAGACTTCCACACACGAGTAGAACGGCAGCAGTGGGGGGAGCGGCGCAATATCTGGCCTTGCGTGGGACTGAAGTTCCCGGGCCTGCCCCCAGCGCGGTTGGTGGTGGGCTGGGGGATAGGGGTAGCGAAGTGATAGCCTTTTTGGGAACTCACGTTCAGAGAATCTCACCAGTTCACCTATGCTGTCGCCATCTTGCCCTGTCTCCTCGGATTTTTTTTTTAATTGTTTCAATTTGTTTATTAAACTTCTCTGATGGAATTTTGAATTCCTTTTTTGTGGTTTGATTAAATTTGTGAAGCCTCTACAAGATAGTTATTTGAATTCTCTGTCTGAGGTCGCAAATCTTCACCACTCTGGAATTTCTGCCTTATGTATTCTTTTTGGTTAGGTCACGTTTTCCTATAATTTTTTTTTTTCATGCTTTTGGATGTTTGTTGAAGTCTAGGCATTGAAGAGTTAGGTATTTTTTTCAGTCTCCGCAGTATAGACTTGATTCTTCCATCCTACTTGAGAAGGCTTTCCAAGATTTCAAAAGAGAATGTTGTTACCTAAGCCTGTGGTCACTGAAGTCATTTCAGCACTGGAGGGGGTCCCTAAGACAAGATGCAACTCTGACTCCTTGGTGAACTTGGAGAAGGGAGAATTCTCTGAGTTTTCAGGCAAAATCTTTTGCTTTTTTTCTTTTTTTTTCAAACTGCTAAGCCGAAGGAGTCTCTTCATACCATACAGCCTATGGTTGAAGGAAGAGTGATGTAGGCACTTCTGTAGTCACCCAGGCTGGCACCATGCTAGGTTGCGCCTGAAGTCTGTGGCCTCCCACGTCCCACTTGACCTCAATAGAAACCCAGCGTAAACTCCTTTTCTTCCTCATTCAAGTCATGTCAGACCCCCTTAGTGGGATGGCCCAGTCTCCCCATATACATCAATTATGTAATAATTTCCTACCCTCTTGAAACTACATCTCTCCAGATGACAGTTATAATTGCTGTCATGTGTAGGGTGTCCGGATGTTACTGACCACCCTGCTGGTCTTCTCTCGCTCTGACTTGCTAACCCACTCTGCTGCCTGACATCTGGCATGCACTTTGATCTACCTATTGCTTGCTGAGGAGCTAATGCTTTGTGCTGTGCTTCCCTTTTTTTCCTGCTAAATCTGTTGATTAAAATTAAAATTGCGCGTTACAGGGCAAACAAACATATATACTTTGTTTTCTTTTCCAAATGTAATTAAAGTCAGAAAAGAATGAATAAGACATTTCTCATATTTTGTTGTTATTGTTGTTTTTTGAGTCAGCGTCTCACTGTCACCTAGGCTGGAGTGCAGTGGCATGCTTACAGCCACAGCAGCCTCGACCTGCTGGGCTCAGGCAATCCTCCCACCTCAATCTTCCAAGTAACTGGAACTACAGGCGTGTGCCACCATGCCCAGTTAATCTTTTTATTTATTGTAGGGACAAGGTCTCACCAAGTTGCCCAGGCTGGTCTCCAACCCCTGGACTCAGGCATTTCTCTCACCTTGACCTCCAAAGTGCTGATATTACAGGTGTGAGCCACCATGCCCAGCTTGTCATTTTTTTTTTTTTTTGAGTTGGAGTCTTACTCTGTCGCCCAGACTGGAGTGCAGTGGCTGCTCCCGGCCATCGCAGCCTCGACCTGCTGGGCTCTGGCAATCCTTCCGCCTCAGCCTTCCAAATAGCTGAAACTACAGGCGTGCGCTACCACGCCCGGCTAATTTTTTTCATTTTATTGTAAAGATGAGGTCTCGCCAAGTTGCCCAGGCAGGTCTCGAGCCCATGGGCTCAGGCAATTCACTCACCTCAGCCTCCCAAAGCGTGGGATTACAGGCTGAGCCACCGAGCCCGGCTTGTCATATGTTTTATTAATAATAACAGGAAGGTTTCTGGAATCATCTCAAGATTCATAGCTGGGCCTCGAGCAGTTGTTAGTTTCCTGATAGTCCCCTCCCAGACTCATCTTCCTCTTGCCTCTTAGATGATGACTCTTCTGATTCTTTGGCTATTTTTATCTTTATGATATATTTTTTACTATGCAGTGTTCTTTTAGTATTGCCTTCTAACTTTCAACGAACGAATATTAATGGAATTAAAGTGAAAATATTTATCAGTAGTTTTCTTCAGTATGTTTCACACATGCTAGTGTCTGAGGCAGAGGCCTATCCAGTTCTCTCATTCCAATGGTTATGATGTTTAGACTTTTTCAACTTTATTTTTTGCTCTTGGGGAAAATGCTGCTATCATTTTATATCAGTTTCCAAGTATACATGCACAATGAATTCTCTGCATATTAGAGGAAAAAATACTGGGCTGTATATTACAGTGAAGTTCAAAATACAGGAAATAATACAGTGTATCAATTGACTTTTTCTTTATTTATGCTTAACTTTATTTCTTAATATAGTTATCACCACCTAGGAATCTCCAGTTGACTGGTTTTTTATTTTTATTTTTTGAGTTGGAGTCTCACTCTGTTGCCCAGGCTAGAGTGCAGTGGCACACTCACTGCCACCCCAGCGTTAAGTCACTGGACTCAGGAGATCCTTATGCCTCAGTTTTCCAAGTAGCTGGAATTACAGGCATGTGCTACCACGCCTGGCTGGTTTTTTTTTATTATGGTAGACATGAGGTCTTGCCAAGTTGCCCAGGCCATTCTCAAACCCGTGGGCTCAGGCAGTCCTCTTACCTTGGCCTCCCAAAGTGCTGGTATTACAGGCTTGAGCCACCATGCCTGGCCTGACTGAATTTTTAGACAGTAATATCTTTGGTATTTCCCCATTACCATGGAGATGGACTTTGTTTTTTATATATGTTCGCTCATATGTTGTATATGTTTTCCTTATTTTCCCATTTTAAATCATATGTTTGGTCATATTTACTCTGCACACTAATTATCTATATTGCATGTATTGCAAATTTTTCTTTAATGCTTTTTGTTTTTAAACTTTTTTATTTTTAGCATATTTGAATTATCAGTCCCTTTTTAAAATTGATTGATCATTTTCTTATATATTGAAAAATTAGTTAGCTGGGCTCGGTGGTTCAGCCTGTAATCCTGCACCTTTGGGAGGCTGAGGTGAGTGGATTGCCTGAGCCCGCGGGTTCAAGACCCGCCTGGGCAGTGAGACCTCATCTCTACAATAAAAAAAAAAAAAAAATCAGCTGGGTGTGGTAGCGCATGCCTGTAATTCCGGCTACTTGGAAGGCTGAGGCGGAAGGATCGCCGGAGCCCAGCAGGTCGAGGCTACGGTGGCCAGGAGCGGCCACTGCACTCCAGTCTGGGTGACAGAGTGAGACTCCAACTCAAAAAAAAAAAAAAAAAAAAATTGCCTATTCATCAGAAAAACTTTTGCCTGTGACTTCTGAAAGTATTCTAGAGTTCTCTTTTACATTTAATTCTTCAACAAGTTGATTATTGTCCTTGGGACAGAGGGGAATGCTGTACTTTTTCCAAATTTGATACCATTTGCTTTGTGCTGCATTTTAACGTGCTTGTGATTTTTTTCCCCCTCTATGCTACAATGCCTGCTCCATCATGAATCAACTCTAATTCTTCAAATATTCTTTGTTTATCCCTTGGTCTATTAGTTCATCACTCTAGTAATACTATGCTTTCCTGCATATTATAGTTTGAAAATACTTGATATATGGTAGTTAGCCTTTACATTGTTTACAAAACAAAAAATTGTTAGAAATGCATTTTGTTCAGGTTTAGAAAAGTTATTTTGGTGACTACTAAAATGTCTCTTTGTGGCCAGATGCAATGGCTCAAGCCTGTAATCTCAGCAGTTTGGGAGGCTGAAGTGAGAGGATTGCCTGAGCTCAGGGATTTGGGACCAGCCTGGGCAACTTGGTGAGATCTCTTCTCTACAGTAAATTAAAAAAAAAATAAGCTGGGTGTGGTAGTGCGCCTGTAGTTAGTTCCAGCTACTTGAAAGGCTGAGGTGGAAGGATTGCCTGAGCCCAGCAGGCTGAGTCTGTGAGCAATGCCACTGCACTCCAGTCTGGGTGACAGAGTGAGACTCTGACTCCATAAAACAAAATGTCTCTTTGGGAGATTTAGGGATTTGTATAAGAATATTTATAGGAAGAGATGACATTTTGGTAACATTAAATTCTTTTTAAGAATGCCTGCCTTTTTTTTTTTTTTGCCACTTACTTTATTCTACTTTGGCATTACCTGATAAAAATTTAATATTGTTCAGTTTGGATCATTAAATATTGATTATTAGTCTTATTTACCGCTTGACTAGATTTGATCTGGAGTAAACTACTTTACGGCTTCTAAATAGTCTTTCTTGGTGTAATCATGTAAGTGAGCCTAATCTACAGTTAACAAGTTGTGACAACACTCATAACATATTTTCTACCAGGGAAGCTTGTTATAGATACAGTGTTCAGAGTGGCTTTTTTAGGGCTGATCCCCCAGATCTCCCACTGCAAGAATAGAACAGAATAATAGGCTTTCATAAGGAAAAAAGGAGTTTAACAAATACTGTATTGTTTGGATAAATAAACTGTTTAGGCGCAATGAGCCACTCTTTTTTTTTTGAGTTGGAGTCTCACTCTGTTGCCCAGACTAGAGTGCAGTGGCCGCTCCCGGCCACCACAGCCTCTACCTGCTGGGCTCCGGCGATCCTTCCGCCTCAGCCTTCCAAGTAGCCGGAATTACAGGCATGCGCTACCACGCCCGGCTGATTTTTTGAATTATTGTAGAGATGAGGCCTCGCTGCCCAGGCGGGTCTCGAACCCGCGGGCTCAGGCAATCCACTCACCTCAGCCTCCCAAAGGCGTGGGATTATAGGCTGAGCCACCGAGCCCGGCTAGTGAGCCACTCTTTTCAGTTAGGTTGATGGGCTGCCTCACAATCTCACAAAAAAAGTTCCCTGAAAGCAGCAAAGGCCAAGCATTGTGAGCAGGTATTTGTAAAGATAAACAGTCTCAGATCTGCTGATATTGACTTTAAGGGTGATGTAACAGCATATCTTACTCTCTGAACTTGCTGAGAAGGATGTTGCTACTCTGCTGTTGCCTTTTTGAATAGTTCCATTTTAGCATCAGCTCTAGAGTGTGGGATGAAGTAAGTGCAGATAGGGAGTAGTGTTCTAATGATCAAGTTGTGGAATAAATATTTGTAGTTCGCAAAATTATGTGACTGTCTTAGGAACTGAGTACAGATTCCCAGTACAGTCAGTCTCAGTCACCCTTCTTTACACATATGTGGAATGTTTAGGACTCACTGACCTTTGAGGATGTGGCTGTGACCTTTACCCAGGAGGAGTGGGCTTTGCTTGATCCTTCTCAGAAGATTCTCTACAGAGATGTGATGCAGGAAACCTGCAGAAACTTGGCTTTTATAGGTAAGAATAACATTTTTTTTACTTAGTCAATTAGTGGATTTGTGGGTTTGTTCATTAACCCTTTAATAATTCAGAATGTAAAAAGTGAATACTTTGAACAAATCAAGCAGGAGTGTAGTGTATCATAAATCTAGAATCTAGTAATATTTTAATACTTTACAGTAATTCATAATAATTTATATGGGCCTGCATTTTAGGAAACATCTGGAAAGACCAGAGCATTGAAGATCAGTACAAAAATTCTTGGAGAAATCTAAGGTAATTTGCACTCACAAGAGAAATCAGTGTCCTATGAGGGAATCTTACATGTAATGATATTTACAAACAGGCAAACAAAACAAATAAGCACAGGAAATTTACTTATTCTTAGAAATTTTTTCCAAAATATAGCTTTAATGCAACATGAATGCTTAGTGCTTGCAAAATAGTTCACTTGGAAACAGTATTAAGAAACTACATATATGAATATTACTATTTTGATCACAGTTATGGGGCAGGGAGCTATACTGCAGAATAATCAGGCCATTTACTTTGAAACAATTCAGTTATGGCAAAAACTTGCAGTATTCCAGATATTAGCGGCAATGTAAGTTTAAGACCTATTAACAAATAGAAAATCATCAAAATAAACCAAGCATTAATATTGTGCTTGTTATTTTCGACAGTTGTCATTTGGTGGAGAGACTCTGTGAAAGTAGAGATGGTTGTCAGTGTGGAGAAAACTTCAACCAGCTTTCAAATCTTAATCTGAATACAAAAATTTGTTCTGCAGTGAAATTATGTGAATGCAGTATGTGTGGAAAAGCCTTCATATGTCATTCCTCCTTTAGCAGACACATTATATCTCACTCTGGACACAAACCATATAAGTGTGAGGAGTGTGGGGAGAAGCCATGCAAATGTAAACCATGTGGGAACACTTTCATTTTTCTCACAAGTGTTCAGAGACACATGATGACTCATACTGGAAATGGACTTTGTAAATGTACAGTGTGTGAGAAAGCCTTTGCTTTTCCCAGTTTATTTCAAATACATCAGAGAACTCACACTGGAGAGAAATCCTGTACAGGCAAACAATGTGATGAAGCCTTTAGTTTTTCCAATGCTTGTCAAATACATGAAAGAACACACATTGAAGAGAAACCCTTTGAATGTAAGAAATGTGGTAAAGGCTTCAGCTGTTCCAGGTCTATGCAAAATCATGAAAGAATTCATACTGGAGAAAAGTCTTATGAATGTAAAAAATGTGGTAAAGCCTTCCAAAGGTCCAGTTACTTTCGAATCCATGAAAGGACTCACAGTGGAGAAAAACCATATGAATGTAAGAAATGTGGCAAAGCTTTTATATATCCCAGCCACCTTCATAAACATGAACGAATTCACAGTGAAGATAAACCCTATGGGTGCAAGCAGTGTGGGAAAATGTTCTGTTTTCCAAGTTTCCTCCAAAGGCATGAACGAACCCATACTGGTGAAAAACCCTATGAATGTAAGAAATGTGGCAAATGCTTCAGTTCTTCCAATTCCCTTTCAGTACATGATAGAACTCACACTGGAGAGAAGCCTTACAAATGCAAGGAATGTAGTAAAGAATACAGATGTTCCAGTTCCCTTCGAAAACATGAGAGGATTCATAATGGAGTGAAACCCTATGAATGTCAGAAATGTGGTAAAGCATTCAAGTTTTCCAGTTTTCTTAAAACTCATAAAAGAACTCACCTGACGGAAGCTGTATGAAAATAATACAAGAAAGCATGCAGTTTTCCCAGTTTTTTCGGAAAATATAAAGGAACTAATACTGGAAGAAAAGACTATAGAGAAAAAATGTGGTAAAGGCTTCGGTACTTCCAGTAGTATTTGAAGACATGAAAGGACTCATAGTGGAGAGAAACCCTCTTTTTTTTTTTTTTTTTTTTTTTTTGAGAAACCATCTTAATGTAAAAAATAGGGTAAGTCCCCAGTTACTTTTAAACACACAAAAGGATACAGATTGGAGAAAAACCCTATTACTATAAGGAATGTGGTGAAGGCTTTCATTTTTTATTTCTCTGGAAAACATGCAAGGACTCATATAGAAGCCTGTAAATGTAATCATGTAGTAAGGCCTTACATAGTTCTGTTGCATTCAAAGATACTAAAAATCTTATTTCTGAGAAAACTCCTGTGAAGGTATGGAATGTGGGAATGCCTTTGTTTCTCTCAAATCTGTTTAGAGACACAGAATAATGTACTCTGGAGGTGGACCTTACAAATATAAGAAAACACACTGGAGTGAAACATCTGTAGTTTAGAAGATACAGGAAGTTTTAAGATTTTAACAGTTACTCCAAAAGTTAAGTGAAAACTTTCACTAGAAAAAAATCTTACAAGCTTAGCTAATTTGGAAAGCCCGATGCAAATTATTTTCTGATGCTTGAAAAAATGCACATAAAAGGTTATATACAAGTTATAAATACAGAGGGTGTCAAAAAATGTATACATATGTTAAGAAAGGAAAAAACTATTAAAATTGTAATAATAAGATGAATACAAGTCATGCTTGACTTCTGCAATTACAAGTGATGTTCAACGTGGTTGCCAACAGTGTTCAGAAACTTCTGATTATGGCAAACAATCTCTTAAATGGTGTATACATTATTTTGGCACCCCGGTATATTGTATATTTATTAGTAGCTCATTACTGAAGAAGGTCTCTGAACTATACTATGTATTTCCACTTTTTTGCAAGGAAACATTCTGAGGTAAGAATTCTTTAGGTAAGTTTTTAGCCGTAATACATGAGTTTAATAGGTAGTGCTTTCTTCTTAATTTTGTTAATTCAATTTTTCCTATCTCCTTAAAAGTGTATTGGATGCATGGTGAATTGAAATGTATTTCTAATATTTAAGTAAACTTCATTTTTAAGTAGTTTAATTGTTCTGTAACTAACAGGTGACTGAAAAATGAGTCTTTGATTTGTTGGGATTTTCTTCCTGCTCTTATGTGGCAAGGTTTGGTTATCCCTCACTGGTTGTATAGATTCCACCTTTCTTATGGGAAAAACTTTTCAACTTGGCATAAAGACATTTATTTTCTTCACTAATAAAGAATTGCTATCAATTTGTTAGTATGTAATTTATCATAGTCTCATGTGAGTTATTTATTGTATGCCCTTTATTTACTGTCATTATTTCTGGTTGTTATTTGGATTGTTCACCTTGAATTAAGGAGAGAAAACTATGATAAGCAATATGTTGTGTCTAATCTGAAAAAGCATTCAGCTAAGAAGTTAGCTGTGGGTTTTTTGTTTGCTTGTTTGTTTGTTTTTGAGTTAGAGTCTCACTCTGTTACCCAGACTGGAGTGCAGTGGCACGCTCCTGGCCACTGCAGCCTCGACCTGCTGGGCTCTGGCGATCCTCCTGCCTCAGCCTTCCAAGTAGCCAGAACTACAGGCACACGCTACCACGCCCAGCTAATTTTTTTTGATTTATTGTAGAGATGAGGTCTCGCCAAGTTGCCCAGGGGGGTCAGCTATGGGGTTTTTATAAATGCCTTAAAGTAGGTTGAGGGTGTTGCCTTCTATTCATTATTGAGTTTTTTATCCTAAAACACTGTTAAGTTTTTTCAAACGGTTTTTCTGCATCTGCTGAAATTATTCTAATTTTTTTTTTACATTTATTCTGTTAATGTATACTGTGTTAATAGACTTTAATGTAAAAACCTCATTGGTTTTTCTGGGTGAAATCCCTTCATCACGCAGTATAAGTCCTTTTATATATAGGTTGAGCATCCCTAATTTGAATTTTGAAATCTGATATCCAAAATGCTCCCAAATCCAAACATGTTGAGTAACAACATGACACTCAAAGAAATGCTCATTGGAAATTTGAAATCTAATATCCAAAATGCTCTAAATCTGGAACTTTTAACATGACACTCAAAGGAAATATTTATTTATTTTTTATTTTTTGAGTTGGGTTTCACTCCACCGCCCAGACTGGAGTAGTGCAGTGGCATGCTCACGGCCACCCCAGTGTGAACCTGCTGGGCTCCAGCAATCCTTCCACCTCAGCCTTCCAAGTAGCAGGAACTACAGGCACGCACTACCATGCCCAGCTAATTTTTTTTATTTTTTATTTTATAGATGAGGTCTTGCCAAGTTGCCCATGCTAGTCTCAGACCCGTGGTCTCAAGCAATCCACTCGCCTTGGCCTCCCAAAGTGTTGGGATGACAGGCTGAGCCTCCAAGCCCGACCAGAAATGTTTATTATAGCATCTTGGATTTTTTTTTTTTTTTGAGTTAGGGTCTCACTCTGTTGCCCTGACTGTAGTGCTTTGGATTAATCATGGCTCACCACGGCCTTGACCTCCTGGGCTCAAAGTATCCTCCTGCCTCAGCCTCCTGAGTAGCTGAGACTACAGGCACATACCACTATGCCCAGCTAATATTTTTATTTTTTATAGAGGTGAGGTCTCACTATGTTGCCTAGGCTGATCTCAGACTCCTGAGTTCAAGCAGTCCTTACACCTTGGCCTCCCAAATTACTGGGAATTATAGGTGTGAGCCACTGAGCCTGGCCAAGCATCTTAGATTTTGGAATGTTGGATTAGGGATGTTCAGTTGGCACATATTCTCAAATATTCCAAAGTCTAAAAATTTAGAAATTTGGGACACTTCGGGTTTAAGTACTTAGGATACAGGATACTTAACCTGTATCAATAAATTAAGTTTTCTAGGATTTGGGGTGTTTTCTGGTTTTTTTGCATCTATCTTCAAAGAAATTTTTGTTATCTAGTGCAGTATGTAGTGTAGCATTACTCTGGTATATATAGCATGTGTGTGTGTAAATATATTTAAAATATGTGTAAACATTTTAATATGTGATACAGTTTTGTACATTATTATAACTAGATTATATGTAATTTGTATTTAGTATATTATAATTACCACATTAGAGTACTTGAGTATTATAGTCAATATGTTTCAATTCCTTGTGAGCCCACAGATTTATTCAGACAAACCATTTGCAACCTCTCTTGGGAACCAAGGAATATCTAACCCTTTTGATACTACAGAGCCTTCCCCGCCACATCCTTGGTTTGTTTCCTTTGCATCCACATGTCATCCCTGTGTGGGCCTACATAGCTTACTGTAGTATCTTCTTTAACTGTGTGTCAAGGCTGTGGTGAGCCCAGCTCATGTCATTGCACTCCAGCCTGGACCATAGAGTAAAACCCTGTCTCAGAAAAAGAGAATAAAATGACTTTTGGATTATTATTGTTTATACTTCAAGCTATCATGTTGACCTGTTGAAAATTGTACTTATGTTTTTATCATTTAATACTGCTTTATATTTTTTATACACACATGCACATAACATTAGCCCAATTACTTCTCTGCTCAGTTCCATGTAAAGGCAGACCAGGTGTTTAACTCCTGCTGAGTCAAGAGCTGAAGTGGGATGATACTATCCCCTGGGCAGGAGCATGGAGACACAAGGGCTCAGAAGAGGATGGCATGAGAGAGCTTTTGGGCAATAGATCTAAGGTCTGTGCTACCTTCTCCTCTTTGTGTGTAGCAGCATTTGGAGACTATCAAGAATCAGAAACATATATCTTCCTGCTTGTGACACTCTGGACACTACTACCCATTGACCCCTGGGGATGACACAGGATGTTGACTCAGGCACCTGTAACCAACAGAACTGTAAGAATTTAAGTTCCTTCTCTCCCCCCAAAATCTTACACATATTCCGCTTAATTTTAACAGCATGGCAGTGGATAAAAATAGAACAATGAAGCAGAATAGAGATTCCAGAAATTAATCCACTTATTTCAATTCTGGTGCACATTGGAACAAAATTTCCACCAGCAGCCTCCAACTTTGATTATTTTAATAATATTTATCTGTTGATGATGTGTACTGTAACAGAAGGCTTTTTTTTTTTTTTTTTTTTTTTTTTTTTTTGAGTCGGGGCTCTCACTCTGCCACCCAGGGCATGATTCCAGCTTATCACAACTTCAACCTTCTGAGCCCAGGAGATCCTCCCTCCGGGGTCTATAGGTGTGCACCACCATACCTGGCTAATTTTCTTTTAATTTTTATTTTTTTGTAGAGACACAGTTTCGCTATGTTGCCTAGGCTGGTCTCAAGCTCCTGAGCTCAAGCAATCCTCCCACCTTGGCCACCCAAAGCACCTGACTTTTAAATTTAAAACAAGATGAGTTACCTGTGGGTAAGAATGCAGGGATATCTGTAGACTTCATGGCATAAGCTGAAATATTTCTCCAGATTATCAAGGTGTCAGGGTAGGAGCAGGTGATCAAATTTGTGTAAAGTGAGGAGGAATGTGAGAATTTGTGAAATTCAGAAGGCTTGGGGAAATCTGAAATATAAAACATGAATTAATTATCAAGGCATGAGAGGATACCAGATCATTTTGAAAGTCATTGGGAAGGTTGTGACATTGTTATTAGACCTGGTTAATACTCTAATTATGTACAGTGAAATGTAGCCATGGGAAGGGTGATAATTTGGCAACATCTAAGATTGTGTGCTCTTGATCATGTGATGTGGTGAAAGCCTAGAGGGATGTGCTGATTTTTGTTCCTGCTGTGTCTGTTTAAGTGTATATGACAAGCTGGGCTCGGTGGCTCAGCCTGTAATCCCATGCTTTGGGAGGCTGAGGTGAGCAGATTGCCTGAGCCCGCAGGTTCAAGACCCGCCTGGGCTACTTGCTGAGACCTCATCTGTACAATAAATCAAAAAATTATCCGGGTGTGTGCTACTACGTGGTAGTGCACGCCTGCAGTTCCAGCTGCTTGGAAGGCTGAGGCGGAAGGATCGCCAGAGCCCAGCAGGTTGAGGCTGTGGTGGCCGGGAGCGTGCCACTGCACTCCAGTCTGGGTGACAGTGAGACTCCAACTCAAAAAAAAAAAAAAAGGGTGTGTACCTGTAAAAATGAGCAGATGTGAGACTTGGCATCTGAGAGGTAGACATTCTCCTGAAGTGGAGAACTTGGGCATGGGAGTGATTTTGCAAACATATAGTGATAATTTTCTAGCTTTAGCTTTACTACTTAATATTTAAGCTTTCTAACCCTACAAATGTTTCACAGAAAGGTTTTGAAGAAAATCTTACATTAGAAAGCTAAGACGTGGTTGAAAAAGCATACACGTAAGTCCACATGAAGATAGAGCAAGTTATGGAGTTACTGCCATAAAGTAAAAGTGTTTTTTTTGTCCTCATGTAATGCAGTCATTCTTTCAACGTACATTCTTTGTGTGACTGCTAGGTATTGGGCATTAGAGATACAGCAAAGACAAAATAAGAAAGAACTCCCACTCTAATAAAGTTCACAACTTGTTGAAAAAAGGGAGATGATGCATTAGTAGTGGTCCTGGCTGGGCACGTGGCTCATGCCTGTAATACCAGCACTTTGTGACATGGAGGTGAGACAATTGCCTGAGGCCAGGAGTTCAAGACCAGCCTGGGAAACTTAGCAAGACATCATCTCTACAATAAATCAAAAAATTAACTGGGTGTGGTAGCAGGCCTCTGTCATCCTAGCACTTTGGGAGGTACAGGGGAGAGGATTGCCTGAGCCCAGGGGTTTGAGACCAGCCTGGGCAACTTGGCGACACCTCATTTCTAAGATAAATCAAAAAAAATTAGCCGGGCATGGTGGCCTGTATCTGTGGTTCCAGTTGCTTAGAAAGCTGAGGTGGAAGGATCACCTGAGTTCAGCAGGTCGAGGCTGAGGTGGCTGTGAGTGTGCCACTGCACTCCAGCCTGGGTGACAAAGTAAGACTTTGAGTCAAAAAAAAAAAAAAAAAAAAAGTGGTCCTTACATGTGGAAGGATAATGAAGGTGAAACAAGAATTGAGGCAGGAACATAGTTGGGGGTGGTGCATATGGTGGGTCATTCCTGTTCCTAATGGGTTATCACTACAAGACATCTGAGAAGACATCCTTTACAAGGTGACATTTGAGCAGAGATCTGAAGGGAGGAGGGAGGCCACCATGTGGGTTTCAGGGGCAGAGATTCAAGGTAGAAGAAGCCAAGGCAAAGCCCTGGGCAGAAGTGTCTTGGTACTTGTGGTGCCTCAGAGGAGTAATAAGGAGGCCTGTGAGGCTGGGGGCGGAGTGAGCAGGGCCCAGCTGTGGACTAGACCAGAGACTCACCAGCGGTAAGACTCCAGAGGACCTTGTGGTGACATGCATATTGTGGCTCGCACGCTGATGAGTAGGAAATTAATGGAGCTGAGGAATGAGCCAACGGGTGACTGGTGCTTGGATGAAGAGCAGACTGCAGGGGTAAGGACTGGGCAGGAGCTTAGTCAGGAGGCTCCACATTCCTCCAGTCAGGAGTTGACAGCAGCTCTGAGACTAGGTGGAGGAACAGAAGCAGTAAAGTGAGGACCTGCGAGGGGGCCCCACCCCAAAAAGCGTATTCATAAAACGTTGTATATTCTTGACATTTAAATTTCAGTCACCTTCAAAGTACTTGTTTGATGCAATACCCTTATTGATGCTTTTTCCACTGCTCAGAACAGTTTCTGAACTCGTTAATTTTCATGCCTTTTAGTGCTTCTGCTATGTGTGTTTCCCCTCTTCCACATCAGCAAAATGTTTCCCTCTGAGGACTTTTTCCATCTGGGGAAACAAAAACTAGTCACTTTAGGCAAGATCTGGTGAACAGGGAGGGTGGGACCCAGAGGTCATGCTGGTTTTGGTCAAAAACTGTTGAACACTTAGAATAGGGTGGGTAGGTTGCTAGTGTAAATCACCCGTTACGAAATGGGCAAACGTGTTGAAAGAATCTCCCAAAAGCTGGGCTCAGTGGCTCAGCCTGTAATCCCATGCTTTGGGAGGTTGAGGTGAGTGATTGCCTGAGTCCCTGGGTTCGAGACCTGCCTGGGCAACTTGGTGAGACCTCACCTCTACAATAAATCAAAAAATTAGCCGGGCGTGGTAGCGCACACCTGTGCTTCCAGCTACTTGGAAGGTAGAGGCGGAAGGATCGCCGGAGCCAGCAGGTCACGGCTGCGGTGGCCAGGAGTGACCACTGCACTCCAGTCTGGGTGACAGAGTGAGACTCCAACTCAAAAAAAAAAAATCTCCCAAAAAAGTTCACTGAAGCTGAACATAGCCTCACAACAACGCTAGCCAGTTCCTAGAGCACACACCTAGCGGAGGAAGCCTGTACTACAAGTGGCCCACTGTCCAAAAGCGTTTTTCGTATTCTGAAGCTGGGAGCGGAGGCTTTGCTGATGGAATAGAGAGGAGGTGAAGAGAAGTCAGGAAAGACTACAGAGCTGTGGCTCGTACACCTGTCAGGATGGAGTTGCTGACATAGAAAAGGGGGAAGTGGAGGGAGAGTGGGTTCAAGGGAGGAGTCTAGAGTTTAGTTTTGGCCCATTTGATGTCAATGGAGATGTCATGAAGTCTCTGTGTGTGTGTGAATCTTGACTATATGGTAAGGTTTGGAATAGGTAAGTAGATGTAGAAGTCATGCCATGTAGATGGTGTTTACAGCCAAGGTACTGAGTGAGGTCAGCAAGGGGGGTGGCCCAAGAACTAAATACTGAATCAAGGTGAAAGCTGAGAGGTTGGGAGAAACACAAAGCAGCAACAGGGAAGGAAGAGCCAAGGAGGTCAGAAAAAAGTTACAGGAGAATGTGATGAACCACATGCTAAATTATAGAAACATTTATGAAGGGAAAGGGAAGGACTCTGTCAAATGCAGCCTATAGAGTAATGTCGGGGGGGGGGTCTTTGGCAGGGGATGAAAGTATTCTAAGACTGGGTAGTAGGGCTGGGCTCAGTGGCTCAGCCTGTAATCCCAGCACTTTGGGAGGCCAAGGTGAGTGGATTGGCCTGAGCCTGTGAGTTCGAGACCCACCCAGGCAACTTGGCGAGACCTCATCTCTACAATAAATCAAAAAAATTAAAATAAATAAAAAATAATGGTTGCAAAATTACATTTACAAAACAATGAATTATGTTAAGTGGGTAAATCTGAAGACATAAATTATGTTTCAATAAAGCTATTTAAAAAGTACTTCAGGCCATTGTGGCCATGGCCTTGCTAACCTGTGGTGTGGCCATGTGCTCTTTGAGCTATGGCCAGGCCATGTTTGGCCCCCTCCCCTACCTTGGGGAGATGAATCTCCTCTTTCTCTAATTTCGCTTTAAATAAACAATATTTTCTAATCTAAAAAAAAAAGTACTTTAGCATACCCTACCCAGCATGTGTACTGCCAGGTACTGCTCAAGAGAAATAAAAGCAATTGTTGATGAAAAGAACATATGCATGAATATTTATAGCATCTTTATTCCTGAATTCCCTTATTGATGCAACCTAAGTATTCATTAGTAGATGCATACATATTTTGTGACTGTATCCATATACTTTCAAATGATTTAGCCATAAAAACAGTGAATTGCTTATTGAAGAAAAATGGAAGGATATATAAGACATTATCTTGAGCAGAAATGCAGACGTCACAGTGTACATTGTGAAATTTTTTTTGTTAAAGTTGAGTAACTGGGCAAACTCAAGTACATTTATACAGATCAAAGCAGACGTGGCCTATGGTGAATGGGTAAGTGTTAACAAGGTGCTATTTTCTGTGTGGTTTTTTTGGTTTGTTTTTTGGAGTCAGAGTCTCACTCTATCACCCCTCTATCACTGCAGTGCAGTGGTACTCTGCCACTGCAGCCTCGACCTGCGGGGCTCAGGTGATCCTTCCACCTCAGCCTTCCAAGTAGCTGGAACCACAGGCGTGCACCATCATACTCAGCAATATTTTTTTTATTTATTGTAGAGACAAGGTCTCACCAAACTCTCCAGGCTGGTCTCTCACCCCTGGGGTCATTCAATCCTCTCACCTCTGCCTCCCAAAGTGCTGGGATCATAGGCATGAGACTATGGCAGGCTTATTGTGTTGTGTTAATGAACATGATGCCTTTATTGACAGACCTGTCGGATGAAATGTAAAGCATATTTCATATTAGAAGGGCATATTTCACTATGTTTTAATTTTGTATTGATATAAGAAACTGTTCTTACATACATTCGGATGGAAATAAGAGTTCCATCCGAATGTAATGCATATTGGACCAAGTACTGGGGCTCATGTCTGTAATCCCAGCACTTTAGGAGGCTGAGGCAGGAGGATCGCTTAAGCCCAGGAGCTCTAGACCAACCTGGGTAACATAGTGAGATCTTATCTCTATGAGAAATCAAAAAATTAGCTGGGTGTGATGGTGCATACCTGTAGTCCCAGCTACTTGGGAGGCTGAGGCAGAAGGATTGCTTGAGCCAAGGAGATTGAGGCTGTGGAGAGCTGGGACTGTGCCACTGCACTCCAGCCTGGGCAACAGAGTGAGACCCTGATTTAATATAGATATAGGCCAGGCACGGTTACTCAGCCTGTAATCCCAGCACTTTGGGAGGCCAAGGCAAGAGGATTGTCTGAGCCCAGGGGTTCAAGACCAGGCTGGGCTGAGACCTTGTCTCTAAAATAAACCACAAAAACTAGCCAGGCGTGGTGGTGTCTATCTGTAGTTCCAGCTACTTGGAAGGCTGGGGTGGAAGGATCGTCTAACCCCAGCAGGTAAAGGTGAGCATGCCACTGTACTCCAGCCTGGGAAACAAGAGTGAGACTCCGACTCAAAAAATATATATAGATAATGATATAGATACTTCACTTCCTGGAACACACTAAACAATGCAGGACTTTCTCTTCACAGAAAGTTTGGATTCTTATTAGCAGTGAAAAAAATGCTACCTTTGAGAGTCATTTTTTAACTCAGGTTAAAACTTCATCAAATTATATATTTTAAGGTCATATTTGGTAAATATTATTTAGATAAATCTCATAAGTGATTTATATTTTATGTGTAAATTGTTAAAATGTGAAATATATGCAGTGTAGTAATAAAGACTTAATAGTCAACAGCAGAGCTTTGGCCTCCTCCCCTACACCTTGAGGAGGAGAATCTCCTTCCTCTCTCTCTCTCTCTCATTTACTTTCTAAATAAACTATATTTTCCAGTCTAAAAAAAAAATAGTCACTAGCAATATTTTTTTTTCTGGAGCTGTATTTCCACCATCTTAAATCATAAATACATGCATCATTTTTGCCCAAATATGTTTGCATTAAAAAAAAAAAAGATAGTAGGTCTCTTTGGGGATGAAGTTAAATGGTATGCTGAGAGAGAAATTTATATCATTTACTTTTTCTTTCCTAATATAATGGCAATATATTTATTTTAAAAACAAATTTGAGAAATTACCTGGAGATTGTTTTCTGAAAGAACATTGCATTGAGGGTTTTCTGACTAAGTAGCAATCTCTCTTGGATAATGTGGGAAGGCTTCCACATTGCTTCCCCTCATCCCACTCACCCACTAACACTCCTCAGAAGAAAGATAGGAAGGTCTCAAGGGAGTTTTCTGACACATAATAAATCGGGATCCTCACAATTAGTATCTTTAGTCACAAATGATGACCACCCCATCCCCATTAGTCAATGGGCACAGACTGGGTGTCCTTTTAATGGAAGAACAGCAAGTGACACCTAGATCACCTGGAGTTGTCACGTGAGATCAATGACAGAGAAAGCATCACAAGAGGTTAATGGGTCCTCCTCAAAATTGACTTCAAAGAAATTGGGCTTGGGTTGGAGACAGCAGTGAAAACCAGAAAAAGAACTTCTGTTATTGAATTGCAGACATTTTAGGGAAAGAAGGCAGATACTAAACATTAAAATGAAATAAAGACAGTATGTCAGGAGGTGGTGTTTTATGGAGAGCATTGTCAGGGAAGGGAAGGGTGATGTGTACAGGAACTGGGGGTGGGGGTGTTTCCAGTAGGGGACTCAGGAAAGGCCGTACTAAACAGGACACCTGACAGGGGGGACACTGGGGAAGAGCATTGTAGGCTGAGGGGACAGAACTGACGATAAGCCTCAAGTGAGGGTGTGAGGAACAGCCAGTGACCAGAGTGGGTAGAAAATAGTGAAGGATGGCCAGAAAGGGGGACCACCAGGGGTCAGATGATGAAGGGTACTGCTAAGCCATCGTAAGGAGTTTGCTTTCTATATATTTATTTATAGCATTATTCATTTACTTTTGAGTCACAGTCTCACTGTCACCTAGGCTGGAGTGCAGAGGCACATTCACAGCCACTGCAGCCTCGACTGCTGGGCTCAGGTGATCCTTCTGCTTCAGGCTCCCAAGTAGCTGGAACCACAGGCATGGGGCATCAAACCCAGCTAATTTTTTTTTAATATTGTAGAGACGCAGTTTCACCAAGCTTCCCAGGCTAGTCTCAAACCCCTGGACTCGGGCAATCCTCTCACTTCCGCCTCCCAAAGTGCTGGGATGACAGCGTAGCCATGGCACCCCATTATTTACAGCACTTATTCAAGACATAATAATTAGGGAATCTGATCGTGTTCCCTTCTCCCAGAGAGGGTGCATCTTGACAAGTGATCCTGAGGAAATCTCAAACTTTAGTAAATTCATGAAAACTCCCTTAATTATTACCCAGGCTGAGAAGTGCTGGTCTGGGGTGCCCTCTGGTGACAGTGGAAACCATAGTCTGAGGCCAGCCTGGGGCTCACGGACCTATCAGGAACTACCCAAGCCACCTGGGCTGCTTTGGGTAACTGTCTCTTGGCAGATGGCCCAGTTCTTGGAGGTGGCCCAATGACACCTCAAGAAGGTTCAGTTCTCACCTGTGTTGCCAAAATTTCCAGGCCATTCTGTTAACCTCCTGGAAATGGAGGTGGGCACTCTGCCTTTTGCTCTTCAGGGCAGGAATGGCCTTCAACTACAGGAAGTACAGAGGCACCTAGACCGGGGACATGATCTCCAGGAACCAGCTGTCAGTCATGGTGAGGGGCTGGTAGGGCTGGAAGGAACTTGACAAGTGATCCTCCAAAGGCTGCTGCAGCGAGAGGATAAAGACCATGATGAGGTTGTACAGGGATGTCTTAACCGCCACCTCCTTTTCTGTCTCGCTTTTCAGGTGGTCCAGAAGGAAGAAGGTCACCAGGCTGACGTCTAGGAAGGACAACAGTAAGCAGAATGTGCAGCATTCCTTTGCAACAGGATCTGACTTTGGTCAAGTTGGGGTAGAACTCATCTGGGAAGAGGGGCTTCAGCAGCTGGCAGAAGTAGAGCCTCAGCATGCTGCCCTGATGATCACCTCTCTCTCACCCATCATCACCAGCACGTCCCTGTGGTTGAGGCTGAAGGTCACCTTCAGCGACTGGGTGTCTGTGGCCACTCCAGACAAGGCAGATGCCACCTCCTCCATGCACGACATAGAGCACCCTGGACCTCTCTTTCAGTGACTGTGGCAGTCTGAACACCAAAGACCCCATCTGTTTTCAGGAAGGTGTTCTCTTCCATCTAAACTCTGCCTGTGAACTTGACTGAGAGTTTCACTTCCATTGTGTTCATGGCATCACTTCTACTGTGTTCATGGCAATGCCAGTGAACTGTCAGTCTTTGTTGTGCAGGGCCTAGGATCCAGCTGGATCTGGCCCTTCCTCAGGAGCTTGTCTGTGGCCTTTTTTTTTTTTTTTTTTTTTTTGAGTAGGAGTCTCACTCTATCATCCAGGCTGGAGTGCAGTGACATGCTCAGTCACCGCAGCCTCAACCTGCTGGGTTTAGGTGATCCTTCTGCCTCAGCCTTCCAAGTAGCTGGAACTATAGGTGTGCGCCACCATGCCTGGCTAATTTTTTGATTTATTGTAGAGACAAAGTCTTGCCAAGTTGCTCAGGCTGGTTTCAAACCCATGGGCTCAGGCAATCCTCTCATCTCCACCTCCCAAAGTGCTAGGATTATAGGCATGAGCAAGCCCAGCTCTGTATGCTCTTATTGCCCTCCTTGGTGCTCTTCCTTTTGTTGTAGCATTTGTCATAGCACAGTATCCTTGGGTCTGAAGGGGTTCCAGATCTATCTCAAACTCTTCTCTGTGGAGTTTATGGCTGAGGAGGTCAGCCATGTCCCTACAGACACGCGTCTTTGCTTTGCTCACAAAACACCCAAAGGAATCCACCTTCAGGGTGCTGTATAGATTTCAACTCTGCTTAAATCTGGCATCTGAGTGGATGATGACATTCAGGAACCCACAGAGCCCAGGAGGTGCTTCCTGTTTTTGGTTGATGGTCAATATATTGTGAGCGGGTTGAAGTTTGACACACCCATTGGTCAGCAACTGTAGGTTCATGGATGGCAGAGAGAAGCCTTCAGGGCCCATGAACTGTGCCACACCATCATCTGGGCTTACGAGGAACCTGGCACTGAAGGTAGGAGGTGCAGCCCAGGCTGGACTGGGTTCTTACAAGTAAGTCAAGTTGTAGCCAGGGCAACAGTGGAATGGGTCGATTGTATAGATGGCCCTGGTCATCTTTACTGTGCTATTTGCGGGAGCTTGCCTTCATTTTTAAAGGGTGTGTTTATTGAATATCAACTTCTAGGTGAGGAGTATTTGACATGGAATAGGGACTAGAACTATTTCCTCCGTATGTGATAGGATTCACTTAGAAGAAAACCTCGGGAACTCCCTCCTGGACATCGGCCTAGGCAATGAATTCATGGCCAAGTCCTCAAAAGCAAATACAGCAAAATCTAAAATTGACAGGTAGGACCCTATCAAGCTAAAAAGCTTCTGCGCAGCAAAAGAAACCATCAACAGAATAAAGAGACAACCTTCAGAATGAGAGAAAATATTTGCAAACTATGCATCTGACAAAGGCCTAATATCCAGCATATACAAGTAACTCAAAGGAATTGACAGGATGAAAACAAATAGCTCCATTAAAAAGTGGGCAAAGAAGCCGGGCTTGATGGCTCAGCCTGTAATCCCGTGCCTTTGGGAGGCTGAGGTGAGTGGATTGTCT
>NW_007255446.1:22252-24013 GCF_000164805.1 Carlito syrichta
AAAAAAAAAAAAAAAAGTGGGCAAAGAATATAAGACAATTCTCATAGGAAGACATATAAGCAGCCAACAAACATATGAAAAAAGGCTCAGCCTCACCAATCATCAGGGAAATGCAAATCAAAACCATCTCACACTGGTCAGGATGGTAGTAATCATTAAAAAGTGAAAAAACAGCTGGGTGCAGTGGCTCACACCTGTAATCCCAGCGCTTTGAGAGGCAAAGGTATGGGAGGTAGAATTGACCCTCCTCAGTTTCGTCATCAAAGCACAACACAGAGACTCAGAGATTGAGCAAGTGAAGCAGCTCTTTTAATCTTGTTCTTGCAAGAATGGGCACCTCTGGGTGACCAAGGCAATCACAGCCAGCTATTTATGCCCTAAAGCACAAGGTTATCTCCTGGTTCCTCATTGACTGAGTACTTTCAGAGGTTGCATCACTTTCCTGGATGTCACCTAAGCAATAATTTTGTACAAATAAGGTAAAACACAAGCAGTTTCTACACAAATAAGGTAAAATACATGTTTCTAGATTCTGATTGGGCCTCAATGCTCATCAAAGGACATCTGCCAAACGAGAAAGCCTGCCAGGAAAGAAGGGAGGACCAGGAAGTGAAATAACAAATTGCCATTTTGAAAATGAATCACCATTTTGTTTCTTATAGTTGTGAGAGTATTGCCTGAGCCCAGGGGTTCGCGACCAGCCCGGGCAAATGATGAGACCTCGTTTCTACAATAAATCAAAAAATTAGTCATGCTGGTGGCACACGCCTATAGTTCCAGCGACTGAGAAGGCTGAGGAGGAAGGATTGCCTGAGCCCAGCAGGTTGAGGCTGTGGTGGCCATGACTGTGCCACTGCACTCCAGCCTGGGTGACAGAGTGAGACTCCAACTAAAAAAAAACAGGTGTTGATGAGGCTACAAAGAAAGGGGAATGTTAGGAATGTAAGCTCATTCAGCCTTTGTGGAAACCAGTCTGGTGCTTTTTCAAAGACAAAAAACAGCTATCAGGCAACCCAGCAGTTCCACTCCTGGGAATATACCTGGAGGAACATAAATTGCTCTACCAAAAAGACACTTGCATGTGTATGTTTATTGCAGCACTATTCACAGTAGCAAAAACATGGAACCAACCCAGATGCCCATAGAAAATGGACTGAAATAAAGAAAATGTGGTGCATATACACAATGGAATATTACACAACTAAAGAGGACAAAAAAGCATGTTTTTTGTAGCAACATGGACATAGCTGCGGCCACTTATTCTAAGTGAACTATCACAGAAACAAAAACTGATTACCATATGTTCTCATTCATAACTCACTGAGAACATTGGGCATGCAGGCACAAAAGCAGGAATTGCTAAAGGAGGGAGGGGGATAGAGGGCACAAAACCACCCATTGGGTACCATATTCACTACTGGGGGTGGGGAGAGGGTTCACTAGAGGCCCAAACTTCACCTAAATACAATTTACCTAGGTAGCAAATCCTCACATGGACCCCACAACTCTAAAATGTTTTAAAAAGCAAAATACAGTCGGGCTCGGTGGCTCAGCCTGTAATCCCGCGCCTTTGGGAGGCTGAGGTGAGTGGATTGCCTGAGCCTGCAGGTTTGAGACCTGCCTGGGCAGCTTGGCGAGACCTCATCTCCACAATAAATAAAAAATCAGCCAGGCGTGGTAGCGTGCGCCTGTAGTTCCAGCTCCTTGGAAGGCTGAGGCGCAAGGATCGCCGGAGCCCAGCAGGTCGAGGCTGCGGGGGCC
>NW_007255446.1:24229-33128 GCF_000164805.1 Carlito syrichta
TCAGTCTTCCAAGTAGCTGGAACTACAGGCGCACGCTACCACGCCCGGCTAATTTTTTTTAATTTATTGTAGAGATGAGGTCTTGCTTGTCCGGGCGGGTTTGGAACCCACGGGCTCAGGCAATCCACTCACCTCAGCCTCCCAAAGGCGCGGGATTACAGGCTGAGCCACCAAGCCCGGCTGTAAATAGATTTTAGGAAGAGACTTGAGTCAGAACTCTGCCATCATGAGACTCAGCTCAGATGCCTGAGTTCCTCAGATCTTAGATGGCATCTAAATTCAAATCAGACCATCTCAGGTAGGTTCCCAATTTTTTGGTAAAGAATAAAGGAATAGCTAGGTGCAGTGGCTCATGCCTGTAATCCCAGAACCATGGGAAGCAGAGGCCAGAGGATTGCCTGAGCCCAGGGCAATCAAAGTACACATAAATGAGACCAGACTTGGCAATTTGGTGAGACCTCATCTCTACAATAAATCAGAAAATTAGCCTGGCATGGTGGTGCGCACCTGTGGTTCCAGCTACCTGGAAGGCTGAGGTGGAAAAATTCCCTGAGCCCAACAGGTCAAGGCTGTGGTTGCCATGAACATGCCACTGCACTCCAGCCTGAGCAACAGAGTGAGACTTTGACTCAAAAAAAAAAAAAGAGAATAAAGAATTGCTTCTAGGAATTGATTCTTGAGTTCTGTTAAAAACAATTATGTATCTTGCTAAATGTAGCCTTCCTGAGATGTGCCTGTCTTGTTCACAGATCCTTAGATATTAGCCAAGGACCAAGGAACACATGAGACTTTAGCCATAGGGTATAAGCCTTCCATCTGGATCTGTGCCCGCCATACTGTGCACTGCAGGTGTGATCTAGAGTTTTCAGAATGGAAGTAATTCAACTGAATTTCAGGACAAAGGCATAAACAGGTCGTGGGACATATTCGTGTTTGGGGTCTGATTATTTTATTATGATATGCACTCATTTATATGTACTTTGATAAATGACTTGTCACTTTAAATTATTTGTCCAAATGCAAACACATTACAGAATAAAAGGTGTGCAATGAATAATTGTTCCTGTTCTACTGGGATAGCAGGCACAAACTGATACTGTTCCTGAAAAAGTAGAATACATGGGTATTTACCTATAGACTGCAATATTAAAAGTTTTTCTTAGGATACTCACTCTGTTTATTCTCAAAACCCAACAAAATGGGTTCCACTATCCTGGTTTTTAAGGTTAGACAAACTGAAGGGCAACCAATGAGAAATAACCCGTCCTAATCCCATAGCTTGATGAACATGGGATCTAACTTAACCACGCTGACTCCTGAGTCCCTCTACTGTTAGCAGTTAAGCTGTTTTACTTTGAAGCTGCTAAGCAGTTTTCAACAAGGAAATACCACATTAAAATAAAAACTACTCTGGCTGCAGTAAAAACAGATTACAGATGAGGTTAACATTGAGGAAACTAGAGGTTAGAGGGGCAACTGTGGTACTTTCCAAGAGGAAATGGGGTGATAAATTATCACATGGATTCTCTTCTGGAGCTCCCACAGTTATATGCCCAAGTTGCACTAAAAGAAGTAGAAATGTGCCACTGAAATTTAGAAATAATCTTACTTGAAGTTTAACCCTACTTAAAGAAGGCAACACCCTTCAGATGGTCTGTGTAGCTATTATTAGTAGGAACTCATGTACCCCAGAGGCAAAATGCTGACAGTGGGAAACTTCTGTTCTAGTTTTGAATTTTACCTCTAAGAGTCTAGAGAACTAATAGTAAAAAATCATGTTAATTTTGTTTCACCCAACTAATTTTAAAAGTAAATAATGGGACGGGTTTGGTGGCTCTGCCTGTAATCCCAGCACTTTGGGAGGCAGAGGCGAGTGGATTGCCTGAGCCTGCGGGTTCAAGACCAGCCCGGGCAACTTGGTAAGACCTCATCTCTACAATAAACCAAAAAATTAGCCAGGCGTGGTAGCATGCACCTGTAGTTCTGGCTACTTGGAAGGCTTGCCAGAGCCCAGCAGGTCGATGCTGGGGTGGCCGTGAGTGTGCCCCTGCACTCCAGCCTGTGTGATGGAACCAGACTCCAACTCAAAATAATAATAATAATAATAAATAATGTGGGACACAATCTAACCATGGGAATTTTGCTGTGAAAATCTAAATATCAAAGTCAAGTTATTACCCCCACCAAAAAAAGAAGGCACTCATATAGCATAAGTTCTCACCAAACAAGTAGGAAGACTCCTCAGTCTTGTTCTTCCAAACAGAGCAAGGAGCCAAGTCTGTGGCTTCCTTCCTTTAATCACACATTGTCCTGTGCAGCCAGTGACTCTGGGGGCGAGAGGGATGGGCTCATGTCTGTAATCCCACCATTTTGGGAAGCCAAGGTAAGGGGATTGCTTGAACCCAGGAGTTCAGTCTACGAAACACAGCAAGATCTCATCTATACAAAAATTTTTTAAAAAATCAGCCAGGTGTGGTGGCACAGCCTGTAGTCCCAGCTACTTGGGAGCCCAAGGCGGGAGGATCACATGAGCCCAGAAGGTTGAGGCTGTGGTGGCCTGAGGTTGTGTTGCTCCCCTCCAGCCTGGGTGACAGAGTGAGACTCCTGACTTAAAAAAAAAAAATTAAGAGATAAAAGACCAGCCTGGGGTAAGACTTCATCTTTACAAAAAGCACAAAATTTAGCACGCACTCATAGTCCCAGCTACTTAGGAGGCTGAGATGAAAGTACTGCCTGAGCCCAAGAGGTTGAGGCCATGGTAAGCCATGATTGTGCCACTGCACTCTAGCCTGGGCAACAGAGTGAGACACTGTCTCCAAAATAAAGATTTTTTTAAAAATCTGGGTGTGGTGGCTCACACCTATAATCCCAGCACTTTCAGAGGCCAAGGTGAGAGGACTGCCTGAGCCCATGGGTTCAAGACCAGCCTGGCCAACTTGGTGAGATCTCATCTCTATGATAAATTTTTTAAAACTTGGGCATGGTGGCACACACCTGGAGTTCCAGCTACTTGGAAGGCTGAGGTGGAAGGAAAACCTGAGCCCAGCAGGTGGTGGCCGTGAGCATGCCATCGCACTCTAGTCTGGGAAATAGAGTGAGACACTGACTCAAAAAGTAAATAAAAATAAATAAAAAGCAAAAAATTAAAATCTACCACCAGAGAAAACCACAAAAGAAAACAGGAGGTAAGGAAGAAAAGAAGAGAAGGCCAATAAAGCAACAGGTAAACAAATGCAATACATCGCATCAACAGAATAAAGGGCAAAAACTTTATCATCATTTCAATATATAACCAAAAAGTATTTGATAAAATTCAACACTCCTTCATAATAAAAACTCAAATAACTGGGTTTGGGAGAGATAAACCTCAAAACAATGAAAGGCATATATGACAAACACTGTTAGTATCATATTGAACAGGGAAAAATGGAAAGCCTTTCCTCTAGGATCTGGAACCAGACAAATCTGCCCACTTTTACCACCTCTATTCAGTATAGTACTAGAAGTCTTCGAGCAGCTAGTCAAGGGAAAGAAACAAATTGTAAAGGAAAAAGTCAAATTATCCTTGTTTGCAGACTACATGATCCTATATTTAGAAAAACCTAAGACCTCAGCAAAAAATCAGAACTGTTAAACACGTTCAATAAAGTTTCATGATACATAATCATCATACAAAAAAATGTAGCATTTTTATATGCTGGTAACAAGCAATCTGAAAAAGAAAGCAAACATAGACGCGAAAATTCTCAACAAGATCCTAGCAAACCGGATTCAACAACACAGCTCAAAAATCATCCATTATGACCAAGTAGGTTTCATCCCTGGGATGCAAGGCTGGTTCAACATTCGTAAAACAATAAATGTAATTAAATACATCAACAGATGTCACATGATTATATCATTAAATGCAGAAAAAGCTTTTGATAAAATCCAGCACCCCTCCTTGATAAAAACCCTTGAACAACTAGGCATACAGGGAACATACCTCAAAGTAGTAAAAGCCATCTACGAGAAACCCACAGCCAGCATACTCCTAAACGGACAAAAATTGGAACCATTTCCCCTGAAAACTGGAACAAGACATGGATGCTCATTCTCACCCCTCCTGTTCAATATAGTATTGGAAGTCCTGGCTAGAGCAATCAGAGAAGAGAAGGCAGTCAGGAGTATTCAAATAGGAAAAGAGGAAGTCAAATTATCTCTCTTTGCAGATGACATGATTGTGTACCTTGAAAACCCAAGAGAATCTGTCAAAAACCTCCTTATACTGATAAAGGCCTTTGGCAAAGTCTCCAGATATAAAATAAATGTGCAAAAGACAATCGCATTTCTTTACACCAATAATAAACAAACAGAAACCCAAATAAGAAGCACAATTCCATTCAAAACAGCCACAAAAAAATGGCTTGGCATCTTACTAACCAGAGATGTGAAAGACCTTTACAATGAAAACTACAAAACTCTGCTCAAAGAAATCCAAGATGACACAAACAAGTGGAAAAATATCCCATGCTCATGGATTGGAAGAATCGACATTGTGAAGATGTCCATCTTACCTAAGGCAATCTACAGATTCAATGCAATACCCATCAAATTACCAGCAACATTCTTCTCAGACCTAGAAAAAACAACACAGGAATTCATATGGAAACACAAATGACCAAGAATAGCCAGAACAATCCTCAGCAAAAAAAACAAAGCAAGTGGTACCACATTACCAGACTTCAAACTTTACTATAAAGCTACAATCATCAAAACAGCTTGGTATTGGTATAGGAACAGGATATAGATCAATGGAATAGAATTGAGATCCCAGAAGCAAAATCTCAATTTCTCAACCAACTCATCTTCGACAAAGCCTCCACTACCTATCACTGGGGAAAGGAGAACCTATTCAGTAAATGGTGCTGGGAAAACTGGCTGACCACATGCAGAAGATTGAAACAGGACCCCTATCTATCCCCATACACAAAAATTAACTCCAAATGGATCAGAGACCTAAATGTAAAACCTCAAACCATAAGAACCTTAGAAAATGAAGGACATACCCTCATGGAAATTGGAACTGGCATCCAATTCCTGAACAAAACTCGAAACCCACAGGCCATAAGGGATAAGATAGACAAGTGGGATCTCATTAAACTGACAAGCTTCTGCAAAGCCAAAGAAATCATCAAGAGAACAGGGAGACAGCCTACAGACTGGGAAAAAGTATTTACCAATTCCAGGTCTGACAAAGGCTTAACATCTTGGATCTACAAGGAACTCAAATGTGCTGAAAAGAAAAAAACAAGCAACCCCATTATAAAATGGGCAAAAGATATGAACAGACACTTCACAAAGGAAGACATCCGAGCAGTCAATAGACACATGAAGAAATGCTCAACCTCACTAATCATCAGGGAGATGCAAATCAAAACCACACTGAGATACCACCTAACTCCAGTCAGAATGGCAATTATCAATAACTCAGAAAATAATACTTGTTGGAGAGGATGTGGCGAAAAGGGAACACTCCTACACTATTGGTGGGAGTGTAACTAGTGCAACCTCTGTGGAAAGCAGTGTGACGATTCCTAGAAGCTCTAAATATCAACCTCCCATATGACCCCTCAATCCCCCTACTGGGAATATACCCTGAAGAACTCAAATCACTCTATAAAAAAGATGCCTGCACACAAATGTTTATTGCAGCATTGTTCACAATAGCAAGAACCTGGAACCAACTATGCTGTCCATCAAAAGAGGACTGGATTAAAAAAATGTGGTACATATACACGATGGAATACTATGCAGCCATAAAAAAGAACAAAATCATGAATTTCGGAGCAACCTGGCTGGACCTAGAGTCTATAATACTGAGTGACCTCTCACAGAAACAAAGATCTGAGTATCACATATTCTCACTCATATAGTGGACCTTGATCATCCAACGCACTACCATAAGAAAATGACTGACAGTGGTGGGAAACTATGGGGGGGGATGGGACTAATGGTAGTAAACATCTGTCTGGGGACGAGGAGACACCTGTTATCAACAAGGGGGCCTGAATGAAGCATATCTGTATACCTAACCCTTAAATGTACCCCACAATATCAAAATAAAAAAATTGATTAAAAAAAAAGAAAAAAAGAAAAATAAAGCAAGAAAGTAAACCATTTACCACATTTAAAAATAAAATTAAATGTCTAGGAATAAAATTGACCAAAGAAGTAAAAGATCTTAGCTGGCCAAGGTGGCTTACACCTGTAATCCCAGTACTTTGAGAGGCAGAGGTGAGAGGACTGCCTCAGCCCACGGGTTTGAAACCAGCCTGGACAACTTGGTGAGACCTCACCTCAACAATTTAAAAAAATACAAAGAAAATCAGGCACAGTGGCAGGTTGTTCCAATTTCTTGGAAGGCTAAGGTGGAAAGTTCACCTGAGCCCAGCAGGTCAGGGCTGCAGTGGCTTTGAGTGTACCACTGCGCTCCAGCCTGGGCAAAAGACTGAGACTCTGACAAAAAAAAAAAAAAATCCCTAGAATGAAAATATTAAATATTGGTGAAAAATATTGAAGAGGACACAAAAATGGATAGTCTATGTTCGTAAGTTGAAAAAAATCAATATTGTTAAAATGTCCACACTACCCAAAGCAATCTACAGATTCAGTCCAATCTCAATCAAAATACCAATGACATTCTTCACAAAAATAGAAAAATTAATCCTGAAATTTATATAAAATCACAAAAGACCCAGAATAGCCAAAGCCACATTGACCAAAAATAACAGCTGGAGGAATCATGTTACCTGACATCAAACTGTGCTTCAAAGCTATATGTAAACCAAACGTGTTTAAAAAAAAAAAAAAAAAGGCACACAGTCTGGGCTCAATGGTTCAGCCTGTAATCCCAGCACTTTGGGAGGCTGAGGCAAGTGGATTGCCTGAGCCCGTGGGTTCGAGACCAGCCTGGGCAACTTGGTGAGACTTCGTCTCTACAATCAAAATAAAAAATTAGCTGTAGTTCTGGCTACTTGGAAGGCTAAGGCAGAAGGATAGCCGGAGCCCAGCAGGTCAACGCTGGAGTGGTCGTGAATGTGTCACTGTACTCCAGCCTGAGTGACACAGTGAGACGCCAACTTAAAAAACAAAAAACAAAACAAAACAAAAAACAGACAAACAGACCAATAAATAGAGAACCTGAAAATAAATCCATGCATTTGCAGTCAACTTATATCTAACAAAGGTGCCAAGAACATACGCTGGGGAAAAGATAGTCATTTCAATAAACAGTGCTGGGAAAAATCAGATATTCATATGCACAAGAATGAAATTAAATCTTTATCTCTTGCCATATACAAGAATCAGATTAAAATGTATTAAAGTTAAAACCTGAAACTCTAAAACTACTATAAGTAAACATTGAGGAAACACTCCAGGATGTTGGTCTGACCAAATTTTCTTGAGTAAGACCTCAAAAGCAGAGGCAACTAAAGCAAAAATGGACAAATGGAACCACATTGAAGTAAAAACCTTCTGCACAGTCAAGGAAATAGCAAAGTGAAGAGACAAACCGCAGAACAGAAGTTACTTGCAAACTATACATCTGAGAAGAAATCAATAACCAGAATATATAGGGAGTTCAAACGACTCAATAGAAAAAAAAAAATCTGATCTTAAAATGAACAAAAGATCTGAATGGATATTTCTCAAAAGAAGACATATAAATGGCCAACAAGTATATGAAAAAAATGCTCAACATCATTAATCATCAGATAAATGTAAATCAAAACTACAATGAGATAGCATCTTATCCCAGTCAAAATAACTTTTATTCGAAAGACAAGTAATAACAAATGCTAGAGATGTGAAGAAAGGCGAGCCCTCATATACACTGTTGATGGAAAGGTAAGTTGGGCAGCCTCCTAAACACCAAAAAAAAAAGGAACTACCATATCATTCAGCAGTTTCACTCCTGGGGATGTATCCAAAAGTAAAAAAATCAGTTTTGTTTTGTTTTTTTAGTTGGAGTCTCACTCTGTCACCCAGGCTGGAATGCAGTGCACCTATGGGCTCAGGTGATCCTTCTGCCTCAGTCTTCCAAGTAGCTGGAACTACAGGCGTGCACTACCACGCCCAGCTAATTTTTAGATTTATTATAGAGATGAGATCTCACCAAGTTGCCCAGGCTGTTCTGGAACCCGTGGGCTCAGGCAATCCCCTCACCTCGACCTCCTAAACTGCTGGGATTACAGGCTTGAGCCACTGCACCCGGCCAAAATTCAGTATTTCAAAGAGATATCTGTACTTCCCTGTTTATTGCAGAACTATTCACAATAGCCAAGATACAGAATCAAAGTGTCCATCAACAGATGAGTGAATACATAAAAATGTGGTACATATACACAACGGAATGCTATCCAGCCATAAAAAGGAATGAAATCCTGTCGTTTGCAACAGCATGGCTAGAAATGGAGAATATCATGTTAACTGAAATAAGCCAGACACAGAAAGACAAATATTGCATGCTCTCACTAATGTGGGAACTAAAAAAAAAAAAAAATCTGACTCATGGAGGTAGAGAGTAGAATGCTGGTTATCAGAGGCTGGGGAGGGTAGTGAGGAGGGAGGGATAAAGAAGGGATGGATGGTTGTTGGCTATAAAATAGTTAGAATGAGTAAGATCTCGTAGTCCGTAGTACTGAATGGTGACTATAGTTAAGAACAATTTACTGTATATCTTAAAACATGTAAGAGTGGAATTGGAATGTTTCTGAAATACACAGGGGGTTTAGCAAGCTGCAAAGATATTAGCATAATATATACCTTCATGATTAAAAGATTGTGACATTCACACATATTTAGACAAACAAATGAGGGAAAAATAGAAATTGAAATGCAGGGCAACCCCTCGGGT
>NW_007255446.1:33471-34340 GCF_000164805.1 Carlito syrichta
GGAAGAAAGGAAGAAAGGAAGAAAGAAAGAAATTGAAGTGCAAATTAAACACAATGAATTATATAACTGGAACCTAAATCACTTGGTAAAAGACTGTATTTTTAAGTACACTGATTTGAGAAGTTAATAGAAATTTGGGAAAAAATGTAAAAGGAATGTGTCCTCACAATGTATATCTGGAGAAAAGTCAAACCACTGAGAAAACTAAATGCGATAAAACACCAAATTTTTAGAAAAGACAATGAGATCTCAAAACCATCACACAGCAAAAAAACGACAAAACCGAAGTCAAGAGATACCTGGGAAAATTATTTACACGCGTCACAGAAACGGGTCACTCCTCCTACTGTATGTGCAGGATCCCAAAAATACAGACACTGCGACATCGACAAGTGGCCAAAGGCCCGCAGGCTGACAGCGGCTCTTAGCGAGGGTTCCCGGTGGTGCACTCCCGGCCAGCGCCGAGGGTTCTGGGTGATGCAGTCCCACGTGGTAGCTGTGGGGTTCGCCGAGGACGCTGGCAAGCGTCTCCACCGAGGGACGCCATGCGACAGATTCCTGTACCTTGGACTTGAGTCGCGGAGGATTCTGGGTAGTGTCGTCTAGCAGGCACTCAAAAGATTCCGGGTGCTTAATCCTGGAGCCACGCTAAGATTCTGGGTACCGTAATCCTGGGGGATGGGGCACACCGAAGGTTCCAGGCATCATAGTCCTGGGGTGGGGGTGGGGGTGGGGAGAGTGCAATGCTGATTCTGGGCACAGTCGTCCTGGGGGCGGGGGCACACGCGGAGAACTCTGGGTACCATAGTCGGGGAGGGGACGCCAAGAATTCTGGGTATCGTAGTCCTTAGGGGCGCACGCCTAGGGTT
>NW_007255446.1:34360-34879 GCF_000164805.1 Carlito syrichta
ATTGATTCGTGCAGTAAGTGCTTCACCGGCGTCGTTCGCCCCAGATGACCGGGTGAGCAAGGCTCTCGCTGCCCCCTACCTCCGGCGTTCTGTCCCTCCCGCGCGGGCAAGACAGCCGGGAAAGCCTGGGGCAGAGGTCCCGGTTCCGGGTTTTGGAAGGGTCAGGTCTCTGGGCGTCCTCTGGAGGAGCGGTGGGCGCGGCCTGGCCGAGCACCCCAGGGTGGACGCTGCCGTGTTTGTCCGGGAGGGCAGAAGGGGCAGCTCCCGAGAGTCCAGGTCCCTGCGTGTTGGGGACCTGGCGCACTTTGGGGGGTTCTCTTGGTGAGAGGCGGAGGCAGTAGCCCCCGCGGGTAGCGGGCCCGGGGCGTCGGCCTCCGTGAGACCCAGCCCGGTACCGCCGCTGGCCTCCTGGACCTCCACTCTCCTTGGGAGGCTTGTCCGACCGACCTGGCCGTCCTGTGTGGGGCGGGCCCAGGCTCCGGGCCAGGTCGGCCCGGTCCCTCTCCGCTGCAGGGCCCG
>NW_007255446.1:34926-52957 GCF_000164805.1 Carlito syrichta
GCAGGGCCCGACTCGGCTTCCCGCGGCTGTGCCCACCGCGCGGACGTCCGCGGGAGGGAGGCCGGAGGCTTTGGGACTCGGGCGGCTTCCCGGGGTCCGCGCGCCGGCTCCCTTGGATGTTGGGGTGGGAGTGGCGCCCCGAAGACAACTGTGGGACTGTGGGCCGACCCTCCGGTAACGGGTCTTGCTGCTGTTATTACGGAAACATTGTAGTGGGACCTGAAGGGGAGCGACACTGGTGTGACCCAGCCCACCCTCGCACCTAGTCCAGTTCGACCCCAGGCCCCGCCCGCCCACGTGTGGCCTTCACTGAGGCTTGTCCCGGCCTACCTGTTGGCTACGCAGGGGGCCCTTGGCCAGGCTTGAAACCCGCCTCTATCGCTTCCTGGCTGTGTCGCTTTGAGAAATAGCAAGTGGCCGGTGAGTCCCGTGTACTCAGCGTCAGGTTGCATCAGGTGGGCTGGGTTGAGATGCCCACGCAGGCTCTGTTCCCAGGTTATTTTCTTCTCTGCAGGACTCGTGATCCTTTTTTTTTTTTTTTTTTTTAAACAAAACGAGGCTCTACTCTGGACCTGGGAATTTCCAAGGCTGTCTCTGATGCTCACACCCTATTTGGTCCCTAGCTCTGCTTCTCCAGTCCCGTGCTTACCCAAGAAAGGACTGTCACTGGGCTGGTGGTGCGTTCCTGTCATCTCAGCACTTGGGGAGGCCTAGGCAGGAGGATCACCTGAGCCCAAAAGTTCGAGACCAGCCAGAGCAACTTAGTGAGACCTGGTCTCTACAGTAAATCAAACAATCAACTGGGCAAGGTGGCGCATGCCTGTAGACCCAGCTACTCGGGAGGCTGAGGCAGGAGGATCACCTGAGCCCAGGATGTCAAGACTGGTGAGCCACGTTCTGCTAGTGCATGCCAGTCTGGGCCACAGAGTGAGACCCCACCTCAAAAAAAAAAACCTGGAAGGATTGTCTGCAGGGGAAAGGGAGGATAGTCCTCAGGTGGGAACCTCTCTCGAGACCTTGCTGCTTCCGTCTTTGCTCCCAACCATGGTGGGTTCCCCTTGCTTGTGTCTGACATCTCGTGCCCTGCCCCTTCCCTCTGGGGCTCTGAGCTTCAGCTGCTTCCCTTCATGGGGAACAGTCCCGAAATCGAAGTCCCTCATTCAGTACCCTTCCATCCTTACCCCTCAGTCCTCTCGGGTCTATATTCAGGCATCTGTGTTTCCGGTGTGGCCAGGTCTTAACGGAAAAAAATGATCCAATTCGCATTTTCAGCACTTGTCTGTCTTCATTCCCTTGACCCACGTGCAAGTTAAAAGTTAGTGAGTTAATGAGTTGAAATAGTTTTTACCTTATGCACCATGTTTGGGATCAAGTGGATCAGGCTGTGGAACAAGCTGAAATTTTGACCATTCTAGTAATTATTAGTTTTTTTGAGGTATAATTTAGACATAGTAAAATTCGCTTATTTTTAAGTCAGAGTTTGAAGAATTTTGACAAGTTTATATAGTTGAGTCTTAGTCATCAGATCAATATATGAATATTTTTCATCGCCCCAAGAATGGAGTTATTTTTATCTTTCAAAATTTTAATGAAATATAAGTGAAGGAAATATATGTCTCAAGTTTGCCTCATGTTCATATCTAATTTATTGCTAACTATTTTAACTACTTTTTTCTGGTTCTCAGTTTTCTGTTCTTACATGCTATCAACTCCCACAGATGGTATGAGTCAGATCAACCAGTTTGCAGTGTTCTTCACACCCTGAAAATCAGTTTTCTCTAGTCTCCTTCTCTTAATTATCTTGGATATTCAGTTTTTTCAAATATATAATGAAAAATATTTGAATAGTAATATATAATTAATCTCAATTCCCTTCATATATGATAATACTTTGCTGTTCTCATTTAACCAACCTCCATCCCTACCCCACACTTTCTACTTTCCAGCTTTACAGGATGTCTTAAAGTGAATCCACGATGTCATTTTATCTTTACTGTGGCATCCCTCTCTATTTGTATGGCTCTTCTTTTGCCTTTTAACATAGCCACAGTACCATTATCACACTCAACACAATTAGTGGTTTGTTAATTTCATCCTTTACCCCAGTCCATGTGGAAATTTTCTGGGTCTCAAAAATGTCTCCTCACTGTTCAGTTTCCATACTCGGCTTATTAAGATCAGAAGCATGAGGAGAAACACCAAGAATTCAGCACAGCAGTACACTCCCCCATCCCCTACCCCCCCTTTCACTTCTGCCTCCTGTAGTTTCCATACTTTGGCAAACTTCCCATCTACTTGAGTAGGTACTGAGTCTTGTCGATTCTGTCTCTGCTATACCTTTTCCCTCCAATTTCATCTCATACCTGCGAGACTCCTCTCTATATTCTACTTTCCGCTGCCTTTGCAGCTCTGCTCATAAGGACAAATATTGAGTATACCACTCACCTGGTTGCCTGGCCCTAATTCTACTCATATTATAATCAGGAATGTGAATCCTGAAATGACAGTGTGAGGAGCCACGTGGACTCTCACTAGCAAAGCACCACAACTGGTCAGTTATTTAAAGCAAAACACAACAGCCCTTACACTTTATGGAAGTTGTGTTAAGACCACCTAGCAATTTAGAGAACTCTTTTTTCAGAAGAATCAACTAAGTCTGTGAAAACAGTGAGAGTGTGTGATGTTTGCATCACAGAGTACCATCCCTGCTACATGGGTTCACTGTGACCAAAACTCTACTTGGGTGGTGGGGTGGAAATAACAAGACAGTGCTCCCATTTCCAATTTCTCAGTCGGTGGTGATAGATTTTCCTGCAAGCGACAGACCGATGCTGTTCTTAATCTCTCTCCTTGCCAGTCCTGTATTCCGGAAGCATGGTTGGGAAGTGTGGTGTTTTGGTTTAGACCTCTTTGAATGTAAAATTTTTTGTTTTTGTTGTGTGTGTTAGGTTTGTAGATTAATGTCTTTCTTCAGATTTTAAACTTTTGGCTATTATTTCTTTGAACATTCTATCTGCATGTTACTGTCTTCTTCTGGACACCCACAATGTTTATATGGGTCCAGTTAATGGTGCTCTACAACTGTCTTGGCTCTGGTAACTTTCCTTCTCTTTTTTTGTTCTGCTTCTCTGTCTTAGTAATTTTAAATGTCCTATCTTCATGTTCAATGTTTTTTCTTTCTGCCTGCTTCCTGCCATTAATTCTGTAGTGAATTTTTTCAATTCACTTACCATGTTTTTCAGGCCCAGGTTTTTTGTTTGTTTGTTTTTTGATTTTTTTTTTTTTTTGAGTTGCAGTCTCACTCCTTTGCCCAGGCTGGAGTGCAGTGGCACACTCAAGGCTACCCCAGCTTTGACCTGCTGGGCTCCAGCGATCCTTCCAAGTAACTGGAACTATAGGCACACACTACCACGCCTGGCTAATTTTTTATTTGTTGTAGCGACAAGGTCTTACCAAGTTGCCCAGGCTGGTCTCAAACCCACTGACTCAGACAAAGTGCTGGGATTACAGACTGAGTCACTAAGCCCAGCCAGGCCCAGGGTTTTTGTTTGGTTCCTTTTTATATTTCCTGTGTCTTTGTTGATATTCTGATTTTGTTCATATATAATGTTCCTGATTTCCTTCAGTTCTCTCTCCATTTCTACTTGACCTTTTGAGCATTTTTTTTTTTTTTTTGAGTCAGAGTCTCACTCTGTCACCCAGGCTGGAGTGCAGTGGCATGCTCACGGCCACCGCAGCCTCGACCTACTGGGCTCAGGCGATCCTTCTGCCTCAGTCTCCCAGGTAGCTGGAATCACACCCAGCTAATTTTTTCACTTATTGTAGAGACAAGGTCTCGCCAAGTTGCCCAGGCTGGTCTCGAACTCCTGAACTCAGGCAGTTCTCTTGCCTCAGCCTCTCAAATGTGCCAGGAGCGTGAGCCACTGCTCCTGGCACATTTTGAGCATATTTAAGACAGTTCAAAAGTTTTTGTTCAGTGTGTCAGATGCTTGTGTTTTCTCAAGGAAGATTTCTGCCACTTAATTTTTTTCATTTTAATATGCCATGTTTTCCTGTTTCTTTTTGTTCCTTGTGATTTTGTTGTTGTTGCTGCTAGAAATTAGGCATTTGAATAAAACGTTTTCCTCTTCCAGCCTTTGCAAGACTGTCTCTTTGTCAAGAAAGTTGTTCCTTAAGTAGCTTGGCCTTGGTGCTGAGCCTTGGCATCCCTCCAAAGAGTAAGTTTCAGGTTTTCTCAGGCCTTTTTGGAGCATGCAACCTGCCTGGGTCTGTGTGTGGCTTTTTCCATTTTTTTTCATGTATTCAGCTGCTTTTATATATTTGTAACCCCCAAAAGGTCTCTCTTCTGGGTTTTGATGGTCTGTTGTGTGTCTCCACCCATAATATCTTGTGCCTGGTGTCTGCTCTTCAGACTACCTGCGTCTTTTCCAAGTGGGATCCAGTGCTTTTTTCTGTCTTCCGAAATAGCCAAAACCAAGAGCAGTCATTCAGGCAGCCTCTGACAGGTCACACCTTGTAAATAAGGTCTAAGTTGCTTTCTTGGGTTTGGAGAAGGGAATTGGAAGCTGAGATGCGCTTTGCAAGGTCTATTGTGCTCAGCATCTGTAATCTTTTGCCCCAAGCAATGCCTCCCTCCTTTTCAATGTCTCCCTCCTTTTCATGAGATTCCTCTCCTAGGCAGTTCCCAGACAGGTTCACACATTGAGAATAAGATGCATTCTCCTCCGTCCACTGCTGTCCAAGAGAGAGAGCCACAGAGAGGGAGACCATGCCTCCACAGGGAGAGTGGAGAGGAGATGATGGGCAAAAAACGCTATGATGTTTTCTGTTATTCTGCATGTGACTGTTTCTTGAGTGGGCCGTTCCTTGGTTGCTGGAGCTCTTTGTTTTTCAGTGAGTTTAGTTTCTGTAAGATTATTTTAGCCATTTTTTTGGGTTAAGTGCAGAATTAGTAACATGATGAATGCTTTTTCTGGTAAGGTAGTCTTAGGAAAAAATTTCAAATGTATAGCAGAATTGAGAGCATAGTATAAGAAACCTCAATTTATCCTCATCTGACTTATACAATTTTAAAACTATGGCTGTCTTGTTAGATTTATCCTCTCTCCCTTTTTATGTGAAAGTGTATTTTATTTTATTTTTATGCCAGAGTATTTATTTTTTTTTTTTTTTGAGTTGGAGTTCCACTCCGTTGCCCAGACTGGAGGGCAGTGGCACACTTTCGGCCACCGCAGTCTCGACGCGCTGGGCTCCGGCGATCCTTCCACCTCAGCCTTCCAAGTAGCCGGAACTACAGGCGTGCGCTACCACGCCCGGCTAATTTTTGATGTAGTGTAGAGACGCGGTCTCGCCAAGTTGCTCAGGTGGGTCTCAAACCCGTAGGCTCAGGCAATCCACTTGCCTCGGCCTCCCAAAGTGCTGGGATTAGACTGAGCCACCGAGCCCGGCCATGCCAGAGTATTTTAAATCAAATCCCAGACATCTTATTTTGTCCATAAATACTTGAGTTCTAAGGAGGATTTTTAATTGATTTTATTGAGGTATAGTTTGCATGTTAGAAGAAGCACAGCTTTTCACTGTACACCTTAATGAATTTTGGCAAATGTGTACACTCATGTTACTTCTCACCTCAGTCAATATGTAGACTATCTCTAGAAAGGTCTCTCATGTCCTTGCACATAAGCATCACTCCAAATGCAAACAGTCACAAATCCTCACCAAATATTAATGAAGAGAGTCCTGCAATATATGAAAAGGATATATTCTGAGCATGTAGAGTTTATTCCACAAAAGTAGGATAGGTTTCATTTCCAAAAGGCACTTTTGCGTGTGTGTGTGTGTGTGTGTGTGTGTGTGTGTGTGTGTGTGTGTGTGTGTGTTGGAGTTTCACCCCTGTCACCCAGGCTGGAATACAGTGGCACAATCATGGCTACTACAGCCTCGACCTGCTGGGCTCAGGCAATCCTTCCACCCCAGCCTCCTGAGTAGCTGGGACTACACGCATGTACCGCCTTGCCCAATTAATTTTTTTTTTTATTGTAGAGATGAGGTCTCACCATGTTGCCCAAGCTGGTCTTACCAAACTCCTGGGGTCAGACAGTCCTCTTACATTGACCTCCCAAAGTACTGGAGTACAGACATGAGCCACACCCAGCCTCCAAAAGTTACTTTAATTCACCACTTTAATGGAGTAATGAGAAAAAATTCACTTACAGAAAAATATTTGATAAAATTTCATCCCTTTCAGGATAAAAATTTTTAACAAATGAGAAATAGAAATAATTTTCCTTAAGATAACAAAGGTTATATGTGACAACCGTACAGTGATCACTGTATGTAATGAAATGCTTTTTCATTAAGATGAAGAACAAGCATTAATGCTGGTTCTTATCACTCCCATTCAGCATTATCCTAGAATAGCTAGCCAATCTGGTAGGACAAGAAAAAGGATAAAAGGCACAAAGTTGGAAAAGTAAAACTTTTTTATTCACAGAGGACATGAATGTGTACATGGAAGATTCTGCGGTTAAACAACTAGAACTCATCAGTGTATTTATGAGTACAAGACAAGGTAAGTGTTTCTAAAAAGCTCTTGTATTTCTGTAACCTAGAAACAAGCAATTAAAAGAAAGATAAAATAAATACACTTGCATCAAAGCATAAAATACTTAAAATTCTAAGACTAATATCTTTGTGACTTTGGAATAGGTAAAGAAAGCACAGATGGGACATGAAAGTATGTGAACTACTTAGAGTAAGTCCCCTACATAGGAACCATAAAGTTATGAATCTTTTTTTTTTTTTTGAGTTGGAGTCTCACTCTGCCGCCCAGGCTGGAGTACAGTGGCACGGCCTCAATTTGCTGGATTCAGGGTATCCGTCCGCCTCAGCCTTCCAAGTAGTCGGAATCAAAAAAAAAAAGGTAGATTTATTAAAGGGAAGATACATTGGGAAGAGCACAGTGGCCAAACCACAGAAAGAATGTCTGCAAAGAGGCAGAGACTAAATAGAATCATCTATGAGGTGTTGCGAGTCCAGTGGGCCAGAAAACTATCCAGAGGACTTGCAAAAGGAAATTTCCAGAGGTTTGTGAAGTGGCTGATTGAGGAGGGTGTTTTGTTTAAGATAGAGTGAGTTAGCTGGGCTCGGTGCTCAGCCTGTAATCCCGCGCCTTTGGGAGGCTGAGGTGAGTGGATTGCCTGAGTCCGCGGGTTCGAGACCCACCTGGGCAGCGAGACCTCATTTCTACAATAAATAAAAAAAAGTCAGCCAGGCATGGTAGCGCGTGCCTATAATTCCAGCTACTTAGAAGGCTGAGGCGGAAGGATCGCCGGAGCCCAGCAGGTCGAGGCTGCGGTGGCTGGGAGCGGCCACTGCACTCCAGTCTGGGTGACAGAGTGGGACTCCAACTCAAAAAAAAAAGATAGGGTTAGTTAACAGCAGTAGTTAACTGTTTCTTGTTTACTGTGCAACTAGCAGTTAATGGCTAACTGCTTTTTGTTTACTGGGAGCTAGCAGTAGATGTTTTACAACTGGCTTATTAGCTTTTACAGCTCCTTGCTATTGTCATTAAGTTTCTTTGTAACATTTGTCAAATCTGTCCTGAGATTTCATTCCTTAATATACCTAATTGGTGCTGGCCTAATGGGGCCTCATCTTCCTCCACAAGTACAGCCTGTTAAATACTTACAGTACTATGTAGCTGATTGTGTTAGTTGACTTTGTTGGACTTAAAACAAACTGGACTTCCAGATATACCCTCAGAACAGAGCTTGTTCGTATGTTGGGGACTAACTATATGCATGTATACTTACAGAAATCCTAACAAAACTAAATTTTTTAAAGTGTCTCACAACTTCCCATACAGACGATAGGAAACCTTACTGTTTTTCTTCTTTTCTTCCTCAACTACTTGCTCTGACGTATAACGTCATAGCTCAAAGTTTATGATTCATAGTGTTGCTGGCTAGTGGAAGTAAGCTGTTTTCATGATCACCACATGATATGGTCTTTGTTCCTTCAAGTTTCACTCTATTCTCACCCTTATATTTTTCTGTATTTTACTAAAGAGCCATTAATATTTGTTGTGTCATAAGAATACTTGGAGTATTTTTTAAATGAGCACTTTGTGGTATTACTGCTTGCGATAAAATATGAAATTTATATCCCCTTTGTTCGCAGTTTCTGCCACAGAGCTCCTAAAACCCCTGGGACTTCCTAAGCGATGGTAGTGTCTTTTGTCATTCATAAAGAGCCACATTAGAGCCTCCCTGGCTTTAGTGCTAATAGGATGACTTGGGGTCGGCTGATCACCAGAAAAACCAAGTTACTTTAGGGATGAAACTCCTGGCCCTTCTCACCTTCCTCTGGGCCGGGTGGGGGAGGGGCCAGAGATTAAGTTCTATAAAAATTCTTGAACAGCAAGATTGGTTGAGCTTTCTGGTCACTGAGCACATGGAAGTGCAGAGATCTGAGGGCAGAGCCACAGACTCAGGAGGAAGTGGAAGCTCTGCCTCACGTCTGGCTATTCATCTGTGTCCTTTGTAGCATCCTCTATCATCAACTGATAAACGTAAGTAAAATGCTGCCCTGCATTTTGTGAGCTGTCCTGTCAAACTCGAACCCAAGGAGGGATTGTGGGACCTAGTTTATAGCTGATTGGGAAGAAATCTAAGTCACAACCTGGGGCTTGCAATCAGCATCTGAAGTGGGGCCGTTCGTGGGGTCAGAAACTGATAGGAGCAGGAAAGAAACGTGTGTGCTTTACAGCCTGCTTTATTCCTAGGTCTCAACTGGGCCCCCAGTCTCAGTTCCCCTACCCTGGGGTATGTGAGGGTAGAGGTGGCCATTGTCGCACAGAACAGGGGATCTATGGTGAGGCATCACACCACAGCCTGATCTTCTGCCAGCCGCTCCGAGCCCCAACCTTAAACCTAGGACTTGACCTGCCAGTGCTCCTTTTAGTTCATCAGCAATGTGAGCAACCAGTCTCACCCAGCTCCTGGGGCACAGGGGCCTCACTCCTATGCCTCACTCCCAGATCTTGGGGCTGAGTTGCAGGGAGCCCGGCCCCCTAGACCTTCTGGTCAGGTGCCCAGAGGAGGTTGGTGCTGGCGCTCTCACAGCTCCCAGCTGGTATTGGAGATGGGCCTGTTTGGCATGTCGGGAGGGCAGCTGCATCTAGGCACCCTCTGACTGCTCTTCTTTTCCCACAGATCAGCCACCATCTGCGGGTTTCCCTTCTCTGCAGAAAGCAGGAAGATGGTCATGACCAGGAGAGAGGTGAGACTTCCTCGGAATTTTCTCTCTGCTGTCACAGGTGAACCCATTCCCTTCACTGGTCCTGGTGGCCACATTGATTGTATAGGACACAGACAAGTACAAGTCTTGGGCAAGTGATCTTTCTTGTGTCCTTCCCGTGGGTGACTGACCTGTGTGCACATCACCCACTGAGTAGTGAACTGTGCACAACACACAGGGAGCAATTACAGCAAAAGACATGGATGTCCTATGAAGTGTCTGGTGCTGGTTGAGCTGGAGTCAGTGAAGGTAGGGCAGTGAGATAAGTCACAGAGGTATCCAGGAGGTGGGGGCTCCCTGGCAGCCCCGAGAGACATGGCAAGTCCAGGAACTGGAGAGGAGGCAGAAGTGTGGTCAGCCTCGGCCTGCCTGTTCTGGAAGCTCTGAGCTGGCCGCCTTTGAGGCATGTGTGGACAGAACCTGGATGCCAGCCTGAAGAGGCTGACTGAGTCTTTAAGCCACCTGGGTTTTGAGGGTCTTAGCAAGAGGTGTGAAGTGACAAATTAGTGCTGGGGGCAATAGGGATTGACTGTTCAAGGTCAAAGGAGAGGCTTTCTGGTCTGTGAGTCTAGTAGATGATGAGCTTCACTGAACAGAATTAAAGTTCATCAAGTACCTGCAGAGATGCCAGGCAGCACATTCCTAGTTGCAGTACAGAGGTACTGCCCTTTTCATCAGAGTTCCATTGGCTAATTCACTTATACCTTTACTGTCCTATAAACAAGTCCAGTGTTAAACATTTGGCAGAAATCAGATCTAGTCTCCATCTGAATTCAAGACTAGTGTGAAAGAGAACCTCCAGGGCAGATTCAGAATGATCAGCTTTCATTTGATCAGGACATCAGTGAAAACTGTGTCTTCCACGTTTATAAATTCCATGGAATGTCCAATTCAGGACATGGCCCAGGGTACCATTAAACTTTAGTGTTTTTGTTTACTCTTCATATGTTCTTAGGAAACACTGTAGTGTAGTTTTTGAGTTTTCCTCTTCTCTTTGTCTTTGTTAAACCCCACACAGATTAGAACTCTATTTTTTTTTGGAGGGGGGGAGCCCTATCCAGATCTGCCTAGAACTTTGGAGAACAGGTTCTAAATGCTGGGGTCGGGCACAGACGGGGGTGTTGGAACAGAAGATCTGGGTGGCAGAGGCCGGACTCTTCTGCCTCCTGGTGAGCAGGCCTGGGTTTTGTGTTACAGACTTTCATGACATTTGGGGATGTGATTGTGGATTTCACCCAGAAGGAGTGGAGGTTGCTTAACCCTGCCCAGAGGACCCTGTACAGGGAGGTCATGCTGGAGAACTACAGCCACTTGGTCTCAGTAGGTAAGTGTGGCTTCTCTCAGGCCTGGCTCTTGCCCAGAGTACCTCTGATTTTGCCTCAGGTTAACTCAGAAACAAGGATGTTTTCTCTGTTCCCGTGGGGAGGGTCTGGTTCCAAGAGAGCTGTCTACTGGCTGTCACTGTGCATATGCAGGCCTCTTTCCCCATGCTAGGGCTCTCTTCCTGGCGGGTGGCACTCCGAGCATGGGAGATGGGGTCATCCTGCTATCTTTCTGCTCTGAGAGCCCCTCCCTTCACACCCCACGTGTCTTCAGCAAATGGCCCCTAGAGCCTACAACTAAGAGTCATTGCATTGTTTTTCCCTGTAAGCAGAAATTGCCCATTCTAAACCAGAATTCATCAGGCTGCTAGAGCAAGGGAGGAGCCCTGGGAAGACAAGAAAAGACAACCACTGGGCCATTGTGCAGGTGAGGGGAAGAACAGGGCAGACCACATAAGCCACTCAGCCCTCCAGGAGGAAGGCAGCTTTGCTGAGGCTGTGGAGGAGGCTATTCTGCTTCCTTGGCTGCTCTTGAGACCCTGGCTCTGCCTCCCCTCCACACCTTTGTCTGCCCGAGTGAGGGGCCTTCCTGGGATCCCTGGAAACCTCCCTCCCCCCATTCAGCTCAGTTGCTTCCTCACTCAGTTTGTGATTTTCTTTGTGACTGCCCAACTCGTGAACCTGAGTTCATCACCCCTTCCTTATACATCCAGCTCTTCCTACTTACCTTCCCAGTTCTCTGGGTCTATCCTCTCTCCCTCTTCTCATTTGGTGTCTGAAGCAGTACCACTGTTCTGGAGGTCACCTCTTCCTTCCTGCTCCCTTCTTCCCCCAGGCACTCTGCTTGAGTGGGCTGTTCTCCAGATCGTGCACCCCTCTGAGTCCCTGTAGTCCTTGCTTTGGTTTATCAAGACTACACATGTGGTGATGATGATGATGATGATGATGACGATGACGACTTTAGGGTGGACTTACTTTCTTGGAGCAATTTTAGTTCAACTCTAGGCCCTTTGTTCCCCTCTTTTCACACTTTTTTTCTGACCTCCCTTACTTCCACAGTGGGATCACAGGAGATTTCTGCTGAAAATTGGTGTTAATTTCTGTGCTTATGATGATTATAAATTTGTAGTTTTCTCTGTCTTGTTGTCTGTTTCTGAGGTCACCAGTTTTGTTTTTTTCTTTTTGGTTTTTTTTTGTTTGTTTTTTTTTTGGTCGGCATCTCACTGTGTCGCCCAGGCTGGTGTGCATTGGCACACTCGTGGCTACCACAGTCTCAACCTTCTGGGCTCAGGCAATCCTTCTGCCTCAATCTTCCAAACTGCTGGAACTACAGGCTTGTGCCACCACACCCGGCTAATGTTTTATTGATTTATTGTAAAGACGAGATCTTGCCAAGTTGCCCAGGATGGTCCTGAACCCCTGGACTCAGGCTTTCCTCTCGCCTCCACCTCCCAAAGTGCTGGGATTACAGGTGTGAGCCACTACTCCCAGCCCAACAACAATAATCTTGTTGGTTCATGGGGAATCTTGTTTCCCCTGTAATGTCACCCTCCTCTCCCACTCCTGTATTATTTTTAAGCAAATTCTGGTCACCATATTTTACCTATAAAATCCAGTAATGATTATTAAGTTATAATCTGTTTTGTTTCATATTAATTTTGGTTCCTAAGCTTTTTGGATAACTTCAACTGTCATTTAACTCCTTTTTCCATGACATGTATATTTTGAGTTTATATCCTATGATACTTAATTTCCTGCATTTTATTATGAAGAAAATGTTGAACTGGAGTATATTAAAAAGTTGAAAGGCTTACTAAATGAACATCTGCTGACCTACCACCTCTTTTGTTTTGTTTTGTTTTGTTTTATTTTTGAGTCAGAGTCTCACTCTGTTGCCCAGGCTGAAGGGCAGTGGCACTCTCACAGTCACTGCAGCCTCGATCTGCTGGACTCAGGCGATCCTTCTGCTTCAGCCTTTCAAGTAGCTGTATCTACAGGCACGTGCCACCATGCCCAGCTAATTTTTTTTATTTATTGTAAAGATGAGGTTGCCCTGTGTTGCTCAAGATGGTCTGGAACCTGTGGGCTCAGGCAGTACTCTTGTATCAGCCTCCCAAAGTGCTAGGATGACAGGCATGGGCTACTGTACCCAGCTGTGATATGTATTCTTTTTTTGTTTTAGTTGGAGTCTCATTCTGTCGTCCAGGCTGGAGTGCATTGGCATGCTCACAACCATCCCAGTGTCGACCTGTTGGACTCCAGGGATCCTTTTGCCTCAGCCTTCCAAGTAGCCGGAACTACAGGCATGTGCTACCACGCCTGACTAATTTTTGATTTATTGTAGAGACGAGGTCTCACCAAGTTGCCCAGGCTGGTCTCAAACCCACAGGCTCAGGCAATCCACTCACCTCGGCCTCCCAAAGTGCTGGGATTACAGGCTAAGCCACTGAGCCTGGACAGTCTATATTCTTTATCACTTATTACCCACTTGTGTACTACTCTCGCCATCTACAAGTCCATTTCACTTTTGATGCTTTTTAGCATTACAGACATTATTATCCTTTGCTCATAAACATTTCGGCATGCATATAAATAATTAATATTCTAGGTTGGGCATGTTGGCTGTTGCCTATAGTCCCAGCACTTTGAGAAACCAAAGCGGGAGGATTGCTTGAGTCCAGGAGTTCAAGACCAGTCTAGGCAACAAGCAAGACCTCATCTCTACAAAAACATTTTAAAAAATTAGTTGAGAGTGGTGGCATGTGCCTGTGGTCCCAGCTACTTGGGAGGCTGAGATGAAAGGATCACCTGAGCCCAGGAGGCTGCGGTGAGCCATGATCATGCCACTGCATTCCGGCCGGCGTGGCAAAGTGAGACCTGACTCAAAACAACAACAAAAAAAAGAAGAATTAATATTCTCATATTTTTTATGGGTGGGATTCACACTGCACAAATACACTGCACAAAATACCTTAAGTGTACCTTTCAGTGAGCTTTGGTGTATGCATATGCCTGTGTAATCTGAACCCCCGTGACAACATAGAACAATTATTCTCATCCCAGAAGTTTCCTTCTGCCCCTTTCCAGTCATTTCCTGCCCCCACATTCATCAGAGGCAACAGCTCTTCTGATTTTGTTCAATATGCATTAATTTTTGCCTACTCTAGAGCTTCATGTAAGTAGAATTATACAGTATCCTATGTCAAAAGATTAGCAGATTGTCTTTTTTGTTCATGGTTGTTGTTGTTGACTTTGTCCCGTTCTCTGCAAAGAAGCAGGTTCATTCGGATTGTGGAATTCTTCCTCATTCACTGCTTTCCACTTACCCCTACATGCTACCTTCTCTAAAAAAAAAATACCCACATAGAGAGTTAGAGCTGGTCTAAAGAGTTTTCACTGACATAAGGTCTCTGATTTTAGATATATGGTCGGTGCCCCTGCCTCAGTTTCTGAAGGTGGCAAACACTCTTCTTAGTCATGTTGCTCTAGTATGACAGAATACCATAGACCAAGTGACTTAAACAACAGATGTTTATTTCTCACACTCTGAGGCTGGAAATTCCAAGCATAAGGGGCTAAAGCCTTTGGTTCCGGATGAGGATCCTCATCCTGATCTGCAGGCAGCCACCATTCTTGCTGTGTCCTCACATGGCAGAAAAAGAGCTCTGGCTGCTTTCCTCTTAAGAGGATATATATCCATCCCATCATTTCATACCCATGATGTCATCTAAATCTGTTTACATCCCAGCGGTCCCACCTCCAAATACCATCACATTATGGGTTAGGTGGACACAAACATTCAGTCCATAACAGCTCTCTTCCCCCAGCCAAAATTTGTTGCTTGTTGATTTACCTATTGGTGTATTAAAGAGGCTTATTGTCTGCCACTAACTTCTCAAAGTATGAGTGTTTAACGGAGTATATGTCAGAATTTTATTTAACTCATAAATAGGAGTACTGGCAGAATGTCAAAGCTGGTCCGATGCAGGTTTGAGAAGTTGGGATGTACATGGGTGGTGCTGAAATAAGGCTGTTGTAAGTTACCCTGTGACTTTACAAAGTCAGCAGACTTGCCGGGCTCGGTGGCTCAGCCTGTAATCCCGCGCCTTTGGGAGGCTGAGGTGTGTGGATTGCCTGAGCCCGTGGGTTCGAGACCCGCCTGGGCAGCGAGACCTCATTTCTACAATAAATCAAAAAATCAGCCGGGCGTGGTAGTGCATGCCTGTAATTCCGGCTACTCGGAAGGCTGAGGCGGAAGGATTGCTGGAGCCCAGCAGGCAAGGCTGCGGTGGCTGGGAGTGGCCACTGCACTCCAGTCTGGGTGACCGAGTGAGACTCCAACTCAAAAAAAAAAAAAAAAAAAAAAAACAAAGTCAGCAGACTTAATCAAAGCTTGCTCTCTAAATGAACAGAAAAATTGGAAATTTTGTAGATGATGTACAAGAGCTCATATGATCATGTATCTGACAAGTTTTGGAGTATTTTGCCTGAATAGTAAGCACAGGAACCATCTCAGGTACCATTGGTTATTTCTCTTTTCACTTTAGTTTTTTCTTTCTTAATATGAATATTTATTTTAATGTACCCCAAAACATCCATATTTTTATGTTTTTATTGATACATGATAATTTTACATACTTATGGGTTGCACATGATATTTTGATACATGCATAGAATGCATAGTCATCAAACCAAGGTATTTAGGGTATCCATCACCTTGAACATGTTTTATTTCTTTCTGGTGAGAACATTTAAAATCTTCTCTTCTAGCTAATTTGAAATATAAAATATATTACCATTAGCTGTAGTCACCCTGATGTGCTATTGAACACTACAACTTACTCTTTCTATCTGTATTTTTGTGCCCATTAACAAACCTCTCTTTTTCCCTCCCTCTCCTTGCTTCCCAGCCTCTGGTAACTATCATTCCCTTCTTTACTTCCATGAGATTAACTTTTTTAGCTCCTACATGCATGGAAACATGTGGTGTTTGTCTTTTGTGCCTGGCTTATTTTACTTAACATAAAAACCTCTAGTTCCATCCATCCTGCTGCAAATAACAGGATTTTATTCGTTTGAGGGACTGAAGAGTACTCTATTGTGTATATATGCCACATTTTCTTTATTCATTCATCTGTTGATAGACACTTATGTTGATTCTATTTCTTGGCTATTGTGAATAGTGATAGAATAAACATGGGGGTGTAGTATCCCCTTGATGTGCTAATTTCCTTTCCTTTGGATAATATAGCCAGTAGTAAGATTGCTGAATTATATGGTATTTCTTTTCTTTTCTTTTTTTTTTTTTTTAGAACCCTCTAATACTGTTTTCCCTAATGGCTGTACAAATTTACATCCCACTTACAGTGTTTAAGAGTTTCGTTTTTCTCTACATCCTTACCAACATTTGTTATTTCTTGGCTTTTTCATAATAGACATTATTACTGGGGTGAGAGAATATCTCATTTTTGGTTTCTATTTGAATTTCCCTGATCATTAGTGATGTTGAGCAGTATTTTGTATATCTTTTGGGTATTTGTATGTCCTTTTTGAGAAATGCCTATTCCAATCCCTTGGCCCCTTTTATTTTTTTGAGTTGAAGTCTCCCTCTGTTGCCCAGGCTGGAGTGCAGTGGCACACATGCTCACAGCCACCCCAGTGTTGACCTGCTGGGCTCCAGCGATCCTTCCACCTCAGCCTTCCAAGTAGCTGGAACTACAGGCACATGCTACCACGCCTGGCTAATTTTTGATTTATTGTAGAGACGAAGTCTTGCCAAGTTGCCAGGCTGGTCTCAAAAATCCACTCGCCTCGGCCTCCCAAAGTGCTGGGATTACATGCTGAGTCACTGAGCCTGGCCAGAGTTGATTTTTATATATGGTAAGAGATAGGGACCTAATTTCATTCTTATGCATTTTTATATCCACCATTTATTGAAAAGACTGTCCTTTCCCTAATTCTTGCTGCCTTTGTCAAAAACCACTTGCCTGGAAATACATAGGTTATTTCTGGGTTCTCTATTCTCTTCCATTGGTTTATATGTCTATTGGTTCTCTACCATTGATTTATGGTGACTATAGCTTTGAAGTGTATTTTGAAATCAAGAGGTATGATGCCTCCTGCTTTGTTCTTTCTGTTCAGTATTGCTTTGGCTATTCAGGGTCTTTTGTGATTCCAAATGAATTTTAGATGTTTTTTTTTTTCCTATTTCTGTGAAGAATGTCACAGGTATCTTAATAGGGACTACATTGAATCTATAGCTAGCTTTGGATAGTATGGTCATTTTTTCCCCTATTTTTTATTAATCAATATTTTTTGTTATGATATTGTGGGGTACAGTTAAGGGTTAGGTATACAAATATGCTTTGTTCAGGCACCCTTGTTGATAAGAGGTGTCTCCCTGAATATGGTCATTTTAACAGTATTAATTCTTCCACTTCATGAGCATAGGATGTCTTTTTGTTTGTGTCCTCTTCCGTTTCTTTCATCAGTGTTTTATAGTTTTCATTGTCATGGTCTTTTACCTTTTTGGTTAAATTTATTCCTAAAATTTTTTTTCTTTTTTACCTAATATGCATGGGATCACTTTCTTGATTTCTTTTTCAGCTAGTTTGTTAATGGGGTATAAAAATGCTGATGTGTATTTATTTATTTATTGTAGAGATGACATCTCACCATGTTGCCTAGGCTGGTCTTGAGCTCCTGGGCTCAAGCAGTCTTCCAACCTTGTCCTCCCAAAGTGCTCAGATTACAGGTGTGAGCCACCATGCTCAGCCAGATTTTTACATGCTGATTGTGTACCCTTCAACTTGACTAAGTTTGTTTTTAGAGTTCTAAGAGGTTTTTGGTGGAGTCTTTAGGTTTTTCTATATATGAGATCATGTCATCTGCAAAGAAAGTTTTACTTTGTCCTTTTTCATTTGGATGCATTTGATTTCTCTTTGCCTAGTTTTCTCTGGCTAGGGTTTCCAATACTGTGTTGACTAAGAATAGTGAAAGTGGGCATCCTTGTCTTGTTCTCGTTCTTAGAACAGAGGCTTTCAACTTTTCCCCCATTCGGTATATTGTGAGCTATGATTTTTAAAAATATATGGTCCTTATGTTAAAGTATGTGCCTACTTTGCTAAGAGTTTTTATCATCGTGGGATGTTGTATTTTATCAGATGCTTTTGCTTTTTCTGTATCTATTGAGATGATCATATGGTTTTTGTCCTTCATTCTGTTGATGTGATGTAGCAAGTTTGTCAACTTGTGTATGTTGAACTATTCTTGCATCCTTGGCATAAATCCCTCTTGGGTGTATTATCTTTTGCAGGGGTCCTCAAACTACGGCCTGCGGGCCACATGCGGCCCGCCGAGGACATTTATCCAGCCCGCCGGGTGTTTTTGCCGCCTTAACTTGTTACGAC
>NW_007255446.1:54727-56645 GCF_000164805.1 Carlito syrichta
CTCAGCCTTCCAAGTAGCTAGAACTACAGGCGTGCACTACCACACCCGGCTAATTTTTGATTTATTGTAGAGATGAGGTCTCGCCAAGTTGCCCAGTTGGATCTCGAACCCTCGGGCTCCCAAAGCGCGGGATTACAGGCTGAGCCACCAAGCCCGGCCTTTTTTTACCTTTTTAAAAAACAAGTTTTAAATTAGCTGGGTGTGGTAATGCGCGCCTGTAGTTCCAGCTACAGGCTGAGGCAGAAGGATCACCTGAGCCCAGCAGGTTGATGCTGGGGTGGCCATGAGTGAACCACAGCACTCCAACCTCGGCCACAGAGTGAGGCTCTGACTCAAAAAAAAAACAAAAACACCAAGTTTTGATTTCTTATTTTGTTTTGTTTTCCTGCTCTGATCCTAATTATTCTTTCTTTAGCAATTTTGGCTTTGGTTTGTTCTTGCTTTTCTGATTCCTTGATATGCATCATTAGGTTTTTTTAATCTGAAATCTTTCTATTTTTTTGGTGTAGGCATTTATTATTATGAACTTACCTCAACACTTTTGCTGTATCCCATGGGGTTTGGTATGTTGTGTTTTTCTTTTTATTTGTTTCATAATTTTAAAAAATTTCTTGTTAATTTTTTTATTGACCCAGTAGTTGTATAGGAACATCTTGTTTAATTTCCATATAGTTATATAGTTTCAAGATTTTCTCATGTTATTTATTTCTAGTTTTATTCTATTGTGGTCTGAGAAGACATATGACATTTTGCGATATTTTAAAAATCCTTGAGACTTGTTTTGTGGCATAACATATGGCCTATCCTAGAGAATGTTCCTTCCATATGCTGATGAGAATGTATTCCACAACTAGTAGATAAAATGTTTTGTAAATATCTGTTAGACCTGTTTTGTTGGTAGTACAATTTAAGTCCAATGTTTGTTTTGTTTTGTTTTTTGTGCTTTTTTGAGACTGAGTCTTACTCTGTCGCCTAGGCTGAAGTGCAATAGCACGCTCATGGCCACCACAGCCGACTGCTGGGCTCAGTTGATCTTTCCACCTCAGCCTTCTAAATAGCTGGAACTATAGGCATGCGCCACCATGCCTGGCTACTTTTGTTTTATTTTTTGTGAGATGAGGTCTCACCAAGTTGCCCAGGCTAGTCTTGAACCCATGGGCTCAGGCAATCCTCTCACCTCAGGCTCCCAAAGTGCTGGGATTATAGACATGAGCCACCGTGTCTGGCCAAGTTCAATGTTTTTTAGTTGATTTTTCTTTTCTAGATGATCTGTTCAATGCTGAAAGTTGGGTGTTAGTGGCCCCAGCTATTATTGTATTGGGGCCTGTCTCCTTTGTTCTATTATCTGCCTTAAAGATCTGGATGCTCCATTGTTGGATGTATCTAGGTAAATTCCCAGTTGATACAGTCCGTTGCTGAATTCATCCCTGTTTCATTATATAATGCCCTTCTTTGTCTCGTATGTTTTCTGAATAATTTTTTTTTTTTTGCATTGGAGTCCCTTACTCTGTCACCCAGGCTGGAGTGCAGTGGCATGCTCATAGCCACTGCAGCCTCGACCTGCTGGGCTTGGGTAGTCTTTCCACCTCAGTCTTTGAAGTAGCTGGAATGACAGGGACATGCCACCATGCCCATCTTTTTTTTTTTTTTTTTTCCAGAAATGAGGTCTCACTATGTTGCCCAAGCTGGTCTTGAACTCCCGGGCTCAAGCAATCCTCCGACCTTGGCCTCTGAAAGTGCTGGGATTACAGGCTTGAGCCACTGTGCATGGCTAGTTATTTTTTATTCATTTATTTATGTATTTTTATTCATTTATTCACTCTATATCATTTAATGGGAAATTGCAAACTGGTTTTTTTTGTTTTTGTTTTTTTTTGAGTTGGAGTCTCACTCTGTCACCCAGACTGGAGTGCAGTGG
>NW_007255446.1:56682-67353 GCF_000164805.1 Carlito syrichta
GAGGTCTCGCCTGCCCAGGCGGGTCTCGAACCCGCGGGCTCAGGCAATCCACTCACTTCAGCCTCCCAAAGGCGCGGGATTACAGGCTGAGCCACTGAGCTCAGCTAAACTGTATACATTCATCATTGTTATTGATAGGTTAAGACCTAGTCTTGTCATCTTGTTCATTGCTTCTGGTTGTTTTGTATATTCTTTATTCCTTACTTGTTTATGGTTTGCCTTTACTTTTTGGTGATTTTCTGTAGTGGTAACATTTGGTTCCTTTTTCTTTCTTATTTGTGTATCTGCTCTTCAATGAGTTTTATACTTTTCATGTGTTTTCATAATGGCACATATCATCCTTTCACTTCCAGGTGTAGGATTCCTCTACGCATTGCTTGTTGGTCCATTCTACTGCTGATGGATTCTCTCAGTTTTTTATTATCTGAGAAATACATTATTTTTTCCATTTGTATGGATATTATTGCTGAGTATAGTTTTTTGGGCTTTTTTCCCAATCACTTTGAATATGTCATCTCATTCTCTTGTGACCAGTAAAGTTTCCACTGAGAAATTCACTGTAAGTATGATGGTATTACCTTATATGAGATCGATGCTTTTCTCTTACTGTTTTTAGAATTCTTGCCTTGTCTTTGACTTTTGATAGTTTGTCTGTATCATGCCTTGGAGGAGACCTCTTGGGGTTCAAACTGTTTTGGATCTTTAAGCATCCATAGTTGGGTGTCTGTATCTCTCAAAGGACTGGGAAATTTTCAACTATTTTTAAGTGTGGTTTCTATCCATTTACCTAGCTCTTCTTTTGGAAATCTCAAAATTCTGATATTTGATCATTGTATAACGTACTATAAGTCATTTAGGCTCTCTTCGTTCTTCATTCTTCATTCTATTCTTTTTTTGTTGACTAACTGGATTGTTTCAAAAGACCTCTCTTAAATTCTTTCTTCTACTTGATATACATTTTTTTTTTTTTAAGTCAGATTCTCACTCTATTGCGCAGGCTGGAGTACAGTGGCACACTCATGGCTACCACATAATCAACCTGCGGGGCTCAGGCGATCTTTCTGCCTCAGCCTTCCAAGCAAGCATGTGCCACCACACCTGGCTAATTTTTTTTTTTTTTTTTTATTGTAAAGTTGAGATCTCACCAAGTTGCCCAGGCTGGTCTCGAACTCCTGGGCTCAGGCAATCCTTTTGCCTCTGCCTCCCAAAGTGCTGGGATTACAGGTACAAGCCACTGTACCCGGCCTCAATTATGTTTTTTAATTCATTCATCTAATTCTCATTTTCATAATTTCTGTTTGTTTAAGTAATATTTATCTCATTATTGAATTTCTCATTCGGGTAATTAATCTCTTTTCAGGATTTCTTTGTATTGTTTATGTTCCCTTGTTTCTCACTGAGTTTCTTTAACATCATTATTTTTAATTCACTTTCAGATATTTTGTAGATTTATTTTCGGGTGGATCTGTTACTGGAGAATTATTACGTTACTTTGGAGACGCTGTGTTTCCTTGCTTTTTTATGTTTCTTGTGTCCTTACATTTATGTCAGCACATTTGGTGTGACAGTTACTTCTTCCTATTTTATGCATTCACTTTTGCATGGAAAGACTTTTTCCTACATATGTATCTATAGTGTTATTTGGGTGTGCTTTGCTTTTGATTCCAGGTAAGTGCAGTAGTATCCATAGGATTTCTTCAGCTCTAATCAGTATCAGTGGTGATTGTGAGTTCCTTTGTGTCTTAGGCTACAGTTGTTTTTGTTTTTGTTTAAAGATGTGTGATACAATTCAGGATTAGATATATAAGTGGTCATTGTATAGGTAAAGTTTGGGTCTCTCTTTGGCCCCACTTCACCTGATTTGAGATCAGCAGGTACCCTTATTGATGAAGTGTGCTTCCCCTCCCTCCCATGACAGTTTTCCACTACTGCCAATCCATTTCTTACAGTATTATGATAATCGTTCAGGGTCTGTTTATGAGTGAGAACATGTGGTACTCAGTTCTTTGTCTCTGTGATAGATCCCTGAGTATTATAGATTCTAAATCCATCCAAATTGCTGTGAAGTCCATAATTTTGTTCTGTTTTCTGGTTGCATAATATTCCATGGTGTACATACACCACATTTTAAAAATCCCGTCCTCTTTCAATGGGCAGCACAGTTGGTTCCATGTTTTTGCTATTGTGAATAGTGTTGCAATAAACATGCATGTGCAGGTAACTTTTTCATAGAATGATTTGAGTTCCTCTGGGTATATTCCCAGAAGGGGAGTTGCTGGGTTGTATGGAAGGTTAGTATTTAGATCTCTTAGGAATCGCCACACTGTTTTCCACAGAGGTTGTACTAGTTTACACTCCCCCGAACAGTGTAGAAGTGTTCCCTTTTCTCTGCATCCTCTCCAGCATCTCTTGTTTTTTTGAATTATTGATGATAGCCATCCTGACTGTAGTTAGATGGTGTCTCAGTGTGGTTTTTTATTTGTTTTTTGGGGGGTTTTTTTGAGTTGGAGTCTCACTCTGTCACCCAGACTGGAGTGCAGTGGCCGCTCCCGGCCACCACAGCCTCGACCTGCTGGGCTCCGGCGATCCTTCTGCCTCAGCCTTCCAAGTAGCCGGAATTACAGGCATGCGCCTACCACGCCCGGCTGATTTTTTGATTTATTGTAGAGATGAGGTCTCGCTGCCCAGAGACGGGTCTCGAACCCACCGAGACCCACCGGCTCAGGCAATCTACTCACCTCAGCCTCCCAAAGGCATGGGATTACAGGCTGAGCCACCAAGCTGGCTTCAGTGTGGTTTTGATTTGCATTTCTTTGATGATTAGTGAGCCTGAGGCTACAATTCTTTTTTTTTTTTTTTTTTTTTTTTTTTTTAAGTTGGACTCTCACTCTGTCAGTGCAGTGGCATGCTCCTGGCCACCGCAACCTCAACCTGCTGGACTCTGGAGATCCTCCCGCCTCAGCCTTCCAAGTAGCTAGAACTACAGGTGCGTGCTACCACACCTGGGTAATTTTTGATTTATTGTATAGATGAGGTCTCTCCAACTGGCCTGGGCGGGTCTCGAACCCCTGGGCTCAGGCAATCCGCTTACCTTGGCCTCCCAAAGCACTGGGATTACAGGCCGAGCCACAGAGCCGAGACTACAGTTCTTTTTTTGAGTTGGAGTCTCACTCTGTCGCCCAGACTGGAGTGCAGTGGCTGCTCCCAGCCACTGCAGCCTTGACCTGCTGGGCTCCGGCAATCCTTCCATCTCAGCCTTCCAAGTAGCTGGAACTACAGGCGTGTGCTACCACGCCCGGCTACTTTTTGATTTATTGTGGAGATGAGGTCTCGTCAAGTTGCCCAGGCAGGTCTCGAACCCGCAGGCTCAGGTAATTCACTCACCTCAGCCTCCCAAAGTGCAGGATTACAGGCTGAGCCACCGAGCCCGGCCAAGACTACAGTTCTTAAAGGAGGCTGTGGCAAGGCTTTGTTAGGGATGGGGACCCTTGACACGTCATTCCTCAGGCCTTAGTGTTGGCAGTGGTAGGCCACCATGCCAGTACTTGGGCCCCCAAGCAACATACTAGGGTGCTGGCAATGGAGGGTCTTGGCGGACTAGTCCTTGGGCCTCCAGATGCTATTCTCAAGTGCAGGAGGTGACAACAGCAGGCCAGATGGGTGGATCCTTATGATCCCTGGTGGCATGCTTGGTGTCAGCAGTGGCATTAGAGGAGACTGGCCAACCATCAGACTTCTGAGCTGCAGGTGTCAATGGTGGCATCAGTGATCTAAATAGGCCATTCCCTGGCATCCTGGAAGGTGCATATGCGTGGGCTAGGCCCATCCTTAGGCCACTGGACAGCACTTGCAGTTCCACAGCAGGTGGGAACACCTGTTCCTACACCTTCACATGGCATGCATGGGCATCAACAGTAGCAGCCAAGACAGGTTGATTTCTAGTTACTCAAATAATACGCACACACACTGGCAGTAGCAATGACATGAGGGTCAAGCGTTTCCTCAGTCTTCCTGATGGTGTATGCCAGTGACAACTGTGGCAGCAGTGACCACAGATGATACAGGCCTGTTTTCAGGCCTTCCGATGGTATGAGTACAACCCAGCAGCAGTGGGCAGGGTGGGATATACCTAAGTCACCAGATAGCACTCTCAGGTGATGGTGGTGGGCAGGGTGGATATAGCCTCAGTTCCCAGTGTGGTGCATTTCCAGACTTGTTCCCAACATTCCTGAAGGTGCATGAAGGTACTTGGCAGCCCTGCTGCTAGACAGGGTGTCATTGCTGTCAGTGGTCCCAGACAGGCGGCTCTTAAGCTCTAGGGAGCACACATTTTGTCTCATTTCATCCTGGAAGCAGCCTATGTAGTGTCCCATGGGATTTAGGACATTTCATGAACTAGAGTGCTGGGGACCCAGCCATGCCAATGGGTTTACCTAATATTATGCTTCTCCAGCCTTCTGAGTATACTGAAGGGATGTCAGCAGGGCTCCAGAAATGTGGAGATGCAGGGATTCTTGGACCCCAGGGCAGAGTATAGTCTGGGGACCTGGGATCTCAAAATGCTTAGGGCAGATGCTTCAAATGTGGGGAGTATAAGGAACTCAGTGCAAACTTTCTCTCCAACAGTGTCATCACGTGGACTCTGGGCAGCTGTCTGTACTAAGTTTAGGGCTCTTAAGGGCTGAGGGGTTCTTCGTGATTAGGATTGCAGGAATCCACAGTGGGAATATGGACTGCTGAGGATCACTCACTTAGCTTTTCCCTGCAGTGGAGAGTTTCTCCAGCCAGGATTCACTGGGCTGGCTGCTTTGCTTGCTTTTTCTGTATCTCAGAGGTTCCTCATAATTTCCCTGCATAATTCCAGTGTTCCCTCCTAGATGCTCTAGTCAATGTGTGGTTATATAGTAGGTGTTTTGGCTCTTTCTTATTAGAGGCAGGTACTGCACACCTAGTCAGCCATCTTGAAGCAACAACTCTGTATTAGGTTTTCTGTATTTCCTTTTTATTAACTTTTTTAAAACCTCATGTACACAATTTATAATAGCATTTAATGATGAACAGCTTACAGAACTAAAAACAAGTCTTCTGAGATACTTCCCCGTTTTCTCATGAGAGCCAAATTATTTAAATTCTTTCAACTTTTTTTTTCACTTATTTACCTTTAAAAGACCAAATAATATGCATGTGCCTTTTTTCATAAAACACTTATTTATGAATTATATAATTGCCTTTTTCTTTTCTTTTATTTTCTTTTTTGAGTTGGAGTCTAACTCCTTTGCCCAGGCTGAAGTACAGTGGCACACATGCTCATGGCCACCCCAGCGTCAACCTTCTGGGCTCCAGCGATACTTCCACCTCAACCTTCCGAGTAGCCAGAACTACAAACACATGCTACCATGCCTGGCTATTTTTTATTTTATTCAGGTTGCCCGGGCTGATCTCGAACCTGTGGGCTTAGGCAATCCACTTGCCTTGGCCTCCCAAAGTGCTGGGATTACAGGCTGAGCCACCGAGCTGAGCCTATAATTGCCTATTATATGCCAAACTATTCTTTGACCTGCAAATACAGCACCAAGATAATTAAATCACCATTCTCCCAAAGCCTACCATACAATTGTGGTAGATAGTAATCAGGATATTATACACATGCATACAAACAACATACCCCACATATATAACAGAAGGTGATTAAGTACTAGAAAGAAATGATTTCAGGGAAAGCACATGTATCTGAATGTTGCAACAGAAGGGAGTGAGTCAGGATGACATTGTTACACAGAAGGGACATCTAGGGTCTCTTTGAGAAAGTAATATTTGAGAATTCAGGGCAACAAAACAGCCAAGCCAAGCAAATATATATGTGAGGAGTACATAGGTGCTAAACCAGGAAAGGGCTTTCTGTGTTCAGGGGACAGAAATGGGCTCTGTCAGTGTACATTGGAGTGAGTGAGTCAGAAGGTGGGGGGAGTTGAGTTCAGAGCAATGGAGCTGAGTTGCAGGCCCTGTCATCCCTTTAGTCTTGCACTGAATGTGGTGGGAAACCACTGGAGTGTCCAAACTAGAAACTGTTGGTATGGTTGCTTCTGAGCCTCAAGGCCAGGATCCCTTGACTTCAGGTCACGTTCTGTATAGAGGCCTGGAGACATCTGTGAAGAATGATTGTGCAATATATGTTTGCTGAGCAAGTGCTGACTGGAAAAGGTTATGATCTAGTTTATACTTTAGATGATACTCTAGCTTCAGTTTAGGCAATAGATTTTTGTACTATGTGTATTCTGTTTTTCAAGAGAAGATGTAATATATAATAATGGAATGAAAAACTAGGTCCTGTAAGGGAAACCTTTGTGGGAAATTGGGTTTGTGTTGTGTTGTAGGGCTGATCTCATTATAATACAAGGTAGAAGGGCTTAGGCTGCCTCAACTCTAACTCTTCTAACTGCAAATGTTTCCTTTTCAGCAGGATCAGAACCAGAAATCGATCTCTGTGCCTGCTGCCTGCTGACCTTCTCTAGTCAGCACTTGCTCAGCAAACATATATTGCACAATCATTCTTCACAGATGTCTCCAGGCCTCTATACAGAACGTGACCTGAAGCCAAGGGATCCTGGCCTAGAGGCTCAGAAGCAACCACACCAACAGTTTTCTGATCAGAGTTGCCACAGTGACATAGCAGAAGAACAAGAGAAAGAGAAAACCTCTAAACCGTTGTTCAGGAGGAAGAAACAGACTTCAAGGACATTTTCCAGCCCCAACTTAAGACAAGTAGTAAGTTCAGTGGGAAGGAACAAAGAGGTGGAAATAGAGCCCAGCCAAGCCCAGAGGGAACATCCTAAGGAAATAGACAAAGTATTAAAAGGAATAGAAAATGGAAGATGGGGAACATTCAAGTATGCAGGGGTTGGGCGAGACTTCAGCCAGAAGATGATAATGCTCAATCACAAAAAAGCACATTCTAGGCAGAAACTTTTCGCATGCAAAGTGTGTCAACAGGGCTTTAGTGATGAGTCAGCATTACTCTTGCACCAGAGGACACACTCAGGGGAGAAGCCTTTCATGTGCAAAGAATGTGGGCAAGGCTTCAGCTTCAAGTCAGCTCTCCTCAGACACCAGAGGATACACTCAGGGGAGAAGCCTTTTATGTGCAAGGATTGTGGGAAAGGCTTTACCCAAAAGTTAAACCTCACTGTGCACGAGAGAATACACTCCGTAGAGAAGACTTACAGAGGCCGAGAGCGTGGGCCAAGGTTTAACAATAAATCATCATACAATAAGCAAATGAAGGCATACCCTTTTGTATGTGAGGAGTGTGGGCGAGCCTACACCAGGATGTCATCCCTCATTGTGCACAAGAGAATACACTCAGGAGAGAAGCCTTATGTATGCCAGAAGTGTGGACGAGGATTTTGCAGTAAGTCACACCTCAACAGACACCAGAGAACACACTCAGGGACACATTCTTTCATGTGCAAAGAATGTGGGTGAGATTTCAGCCGTAAGTCAAGACTCTTCAGACACCAGAGGATACACTCGGGGGAGAAGCCTTTTGTGTGCAGGGATTCTGGGAAAGGCTGTACACAAAAGTCAAACCTCACTGTGCACGAGAGAACACACTCTGAAGAGAAGACTTAACAGATGCCAAGAATGTGGGCAAAGGTTTAATGAAAGTCATCATACGATGAGTATTTGAAGGCACACTCTTTTGTATGCGAGGAGTGTGGGCGAGCCTACACCAGTAAGTCAAGTCTCCTCAGACACCAGAGGATACACGCAGAGGAGAAGCGTTTTGTGTGCAAGGACTGAGGGCAAGGCTTTACCCAAAAGTCAAATCTCATTTTACACCAGAGGACACACTCAGAGGAGAAGCCCTAGGAATCCAGAGTGTGAGCGAAGGTTTCCACATAAGTTCTCCTATAATAAGCACCTGGTAGCACACTTAAGTGAGAAGCAGCTTTTCTGCAGGGAGTGTGGTCAAGGCTTCACCTTGAAGTCGTATCTCACCAGACACCAAAGGACACACTCAGGAAAAGTCTTTTGTGTGCAAGAATGTTGGGAGCCGGCTACGGAGGCCCACTGAGCTTTAGGGATTAGGGAGGGCCGTGGACCCTGAGACCACTATATGCATTCGGGAGCTGTTGACCCTATTCCCTCCTCCCTTTTTCTATTTAGCACACTTAGCCAAAAGGAACTCTGTTGACCTAAGCTGAAGCCTCTGTGACTGTGACGGGCATGGCTAACTCTAGAAACGCATTGTTCCTGTTTCCCATGAACTGCGGTTTTGGCTTAGGTATTAGATATAATTCAAACTCAGGTCACTTTTGGGAGCCTGCTACATGCTACAAGCTTCTTTATAAGATTTAAAAGTATATTTGTAGAATTAATATATACATATGGAGAGCTGTTTTTAGCTTTAGATGGTATAGATGATTATCTAGAGTTAACAGAAATGGCCCAGCACGAACTTTGGGCTGGGCCACATTCCTAAGGGCCCAGTGCAAACTTTGGACTGGGCTGCATTCTTTTAAACCAGTTTTAGCTATAATTAGTGTGGGGTTTTTCTACTTATAGAAATTGAATTTATTTTACTCACAGAAAGTATTGTAGAATAGGTCGTGCTAAGGCAGGAATTATGTTAGTTCAAGCATGATCAAACATGATATTTTGAGGTTTAATAAGAATACAGTAGCCGGGCTTGGTGGCTCAGCCTGTAATCCCGTGCCTTTAGGAGGCTGAGGTGAGTGGATTGCCTGAGCCCGCAGGTTCGAGACCCGCCTGGGCAACTTGGCGAGACCTCATCTCTACAATAAAATAAAAAATGAGCCAGGCGTGGTAGCACACACCTGTAGTTCCAGCTACTTGGAAGGCTGAGGCGGAAGGATCGCTGGAGCCCAGCAGGTCGAGGCTGCGGTGGCCGGGAGTGGCCACTGCACTTCAGTCTGGGTGACAGAGTGAGACTCCAACTCAAATAAAATAAAATAAAATAAGAATACGGCTAACTTTAGAAATTTCATTGTTCCCGTTTTTCTACTATTGCAGTTTTGGTTTTTAGTACAATTTACAGTTTATATTTGGGTTTTATTTTTAGAAGCTTCATTGCTGATGATCAGCTTTATATATTAAGATTAGGAATTAGAAACTTTTATAGAAGTTAAGATAGATATATAGGATTTTAGAATAGCCATTTTGTTAAGAGATTGTAATCAATTGTTTCTAGAAACGGCCCAGCGTGATCTTTGGACTGGGCCACATTCTTTAGGAACTGGTTTGAGCTATAATGAAGAGTTTCTATAGTGTAGGTAGAATTAGCATAGAATAGAAAGATATTAGGATTTAAGTTAGTCATTAGGTGTTGTGTATGCATAAGCTTTAGAAGTTATTGATTATTAGAATATTATGATGCTAGAATTGTTGTATTGCTTTTGAGAAACATTAACCAAGCATAAGGAACAGTGAGATAATTTTGGGATTGTCCTTCCTCATGCTTGAGGAGACATCTGGTGGGTGGGGGACACCCCCCAACCACCTGGCTTTGTGTTCACGTGAAAGTCTTGTGAATTTAACCTGTGAAAATTTAGGATAAAAGGCTTATGGTTTGTCCCATTAAATGGCTTCTGCACTAGACAGAGTCCAGTCTCCTTTCTTCTAATATCTATCCCTCTAATATCTATGCCATCTTTCCTACCAGGGACCCCCAATATCTGCAGGGGCTGGCACCCCGCACAAGGACTGTGGGCAAGGCTTTACCCAAAAGTCAACCCTCATTTTCCACCAGAAGATACAGGGGAGAAGCCTTTCACCTGTGGTCACTGTGGGCAAGGATTTACCCAGAAGTCACACCTCAAGTAACATCAGGGCTCACATTGGGGATAAAATTTTGGTGTGCTAGGAGTTTGGGCAAGCCTATACCAACAAGTCATTCCTCACTGTGCACAAGAGAATACACTGTGGAAAAAGGCCTACCAATGCCAGGAATGTGGAAAATCTGCGGGTAAGCCAACCTACCATAAGTACTTGAAGTTCCACTAAGCTAAGAAGCATTTCTGTATAGGCTATGTGGACCAGCCTCACCAAGAAGTCTTCTCACCAGAGGACTCACTTAGAAGGTAATTGCATCCTTACAGGCTGCAGCCAACTCTGTGCACCATATCCCCACAGCTGGTGCCACAGCTCAGAACTGTCACAAATACTTTACAGAGTGCCAATAAAACTAGGGACACAAAAGATGTGAATTGCATGACTCTCATGTGTAACAATACTATTACTTTTTTTCCCTCATTTTAAGTGTGTAAACATTGCTCCCCTGGGAAACAAAGGCGGTGGCGTGTTCAACATAGCCCCATGCACCTCACGGTGGTCACTGCACCTGACAGGCCACTGCTCAGCAGACATCCCACAGGGTGTACGGATACGGCTCTGCAGCCAAGGCGGCGGCAGAATCCTTAAGGCAGGGGTCCCCAGCACCACCTGCCCTGGGGACCGGGTCTCACAGCAGGAGGCCGGCTCCGCCTCTGCCAGCTCGGCTGCCGCATTAGATTCTCATAGGAACGCGAACCCTATCAGGAACTACGCCCAGGATGGCGCTCCTTAGGGATTTGCACATCGCCCCCTCCACCACCATCCGTGGAAAAATAATCTTCCACGAAACTGGTCCTGATGCCAGAAAGGTTGGGGACC
>NW_007255446.1:67703-81278 GCF_000164805.1 Carlito syrichta
CCGCCGCGTGGCCGCCGGGGCATCTGCGGGGAGACCTGGGCAGCCCGGCCTGGTATTGACCCCGGAGGGTTCGGCGCTCCCCGGAGCGCCTTCTCCGCAGAGCGGGTGCGGCTGTGACCCCCTCAGCTGCCCGAGGTGACGCAGCAAAAGCCCGGGTGCGCGGCCCCTTTCCGCGGTGCCGCCCGGCAGCACTCTTCTGGGTCCGTGGGTGCTGCCCACCTCCCTTGCTTCTCGAACCCTAGCCCTCCCTGCTTCCCGTTCCCAGTCTTCAGCTCCAGGGAGAAATGTATCCGACGTGGAAAAACTTTGAAAAGCAAGTCTCCAGCCCCGCCTGCCCCGTCCTCTTCATCGGTCAGTTTTTGGCTCCCTGGAACTTCACCTGGCTCATCCTTTTTTTGTGCATCCCACTCCTCCTGCATGTTCGTGTTTGCCCATACTTTTTAAAACATTAAAGAAAGGGCCTCTCTTGGGCTGGTCTTCCTGCTGTAGCTGCTGCCTCTCTTTGCCGGCTCGTTAGGCACCTCCCATAATCAAGTCCATCTTCCTGGCCTTAAACTGAGGCACTTCACTCTTTTGACTGTCCCTTCCATCTTAATCACCCTCGCCCTGTTGGCACTACCCTGTGCTGTGTTTCCTCCAGTACCTCTGGCTGCTGTCAGGACATAATCGCCTGTGAGTTCTTAGCAAACTAAGCACAGTGTTACACTTACAGTCTTGTTTTAGGCCAAGAATTATGCTTTAAAAGCAGACATCTAGCTGGGCTCACGCTTGTAATCTCAGCACCTTGGGAGGCCGAAGCAGGAAGATTGCTTGAGGCCAGGAGTTTGAGACCCACCTAGGCAACACGGTGAGACCCCTCCCAAAAAAAAAAAAAAATTAGCCAAGTATGGTGGTGTGTGCCTGTAGTACCAGCTGTTCAGGAGGCTGAAACTGGAGGATCACCTGAGCCCAGGAGGTCAAGGCTGCAGTGGCTGTCATCGTGTCACTGCACTCCAGTCTGTGTGACAGACCCAGACTCAAAAAACAGGTGTGTGTTTGGATTACAGCTTTCCCAAAACCTAGCTGAAAGTGCCTCAACAAACATTTCGCACCCTAAATCCTGAAAGTTTGACTATAATATTAATCCCAATTAACTCTATCAGGTTTAATATAATACAAAGAGCCGGGCTTGGTGGCCCAGCCTGTAATCCAGCGCTTTGGGAGGCCGAGGTGAGTGAATTGCCTGAGACCACGGGTTCGAGACCCACCTGGGCAACTTGGCGAGACTTCATCTCTACAATAAATTTTTTAAAAATCATCTCTACAATAAATCAAAAAAAATTAGCCGGGCATGGTAGCGCACGCTTATAGTTCCAGCTACTTGGAAGGCAGAGGTGGAAGGATCGCTGGAGCCCAGTGGGTCAAGGCTGCGGTGGCCAGGAGCGTGCCACTGCACTCCAGTCTGGGTGACAAAGTGAGACTCCAACTCAAAAAATATATTTTTTTTTAATATATTTTATATATATATAATACAGAAAAAGTACATGCATCCAGTGTCCACTCAGCATCCCCTTTCACCCTGTCACCCAGTCTGTCCCCAACTCCACATCCCCCACTCATGTTTCAGTTACAGAAGGTCTCATCTCTCACCTAGAATGCTGCTATAGTCTTGTCTCTGGGCTTATCACATTATCCACAGTCCTAATGTAGTGAGATTTCTAATACAAAAATTAGTTGTGTTTCTCCCTGGTCTTTATGCCCTCACATACGTTAATGTTGTATTTTGTTCAGATATTTCTTAACGTACCTGTCAAAGGATATTACAATTAGTTTTGCAACTCAAGTGCCTTCAACTAAATAGTGAGCTTCTTGGTGGGGCAGGGGGAACAATCTGCCTTAATTATCTTTGTTTATCATGGTAAATGTTGAATGAATGCTGGATAGATAAAAGTTCTAACCTCCAAACTTGGTTCTGTTACCACCTTCTTTATAGTCTGTGAAATTAGCAGAATTGAACTACGTGCTTTTGACCAGGCGAGGAATACTCGATCACATAAAGATCAACACCACTTATAAATAACCTGTTCAAAGTAGCATGTGGCCAGATGCAGTGGGTCATGTCTGTAATTCCAACACTTTAGGAGGCCAAGGAGGAGGATTGTTTGAACCCAGGAGTTCAAGACCAGCCTAGACAACATAGCAAGACTTCATCTCTGCTAAAAATGTTTTTAAAATTAGTTGGGCATAATGGCACACACCTGTGGTCCCAGCAACTCAGGAGGTGTAAGTATTGCCTGAGCCCAGGAGGTCGACGCTGTGGTAAGCTGTGATTGTGCCACTTCACTCCAGCCTGGGTGACAGAGTAAGACTCTGACTCAAAAAATAATAATAGAAGTAACATGCCAGTTTCCATAAATTCCTGAAAATGATTTACAAACGGAGAAAGGTCCAGCCATTCATTGCCTTGGACTTGGGGAGAAGAGGTCATATCCTGACTGTATATATTAACTTGAAAATATTTTTTTTTGAGTTGGAGTCTCACTATGTTACCCAGATTGGAGTGCAGTGGCATGCTCCCAGCCACCACAGCCTCGACCTGCTGGGGTCCGGCGATCCTTCACCTCAGCTTTCCAAGTAGCCGGAACTACAGGCACGCGCTACCACTCCCGGCTAATTTTTTATTTATTGTAGAGATGAGGTCTCGCCAAGTTTCCCAGGCGGATCACGAACCCGCAGGCTCAGTCAGTCCACTCACCTCGGCCTCCCAAAGAGCTGGGATTAAAGGCTGAGCCACCGAGCCCGGCCAACTTTAAATTTTTTTAAGTTACCTGGAAAAGTTATCTTTTTCCTTCCCCTGAGACCTTTCTTTCATTGTCACTACTCTAGAGGAAGTCTTCTACAAAAACTTAGAGTTTCTCAGTGAACAAAGCAGAAAAGATTTGTGAGTTTACTTCCTAGTGGGAATGACAATGACTGTGAAAAATATATTTATAGGCATATTAGAAAAAGTAGAGAGAGGAACCAATCGCAATTCTATTATTATTATTATTGTCATTATTGTCATTATTTTTGAGTCAGAGTCTCTCTGTGGCCCAGACTGGAGTGCAGTGGCACAATCACGGCTCACCACAGCCTCAAATTGCTGAGCTGAAGATATCCACTTTCCTCAGCCTCCCAAGCAGCTGGGACTACAGGTATACACTAGCAGCACCCTCAGGTAATTTTTTGACTTTTTTTGTAGAGACGAGGTCTCAAACTGCTAGTCTCAAGTGACCCTCTCACCTTGGCCTCCCAAATTGCTACTATTAGAGTTGTGAACCTTGCACCTGTCCACCCAATCACAATTTTAAATAGTTTGATCAGATTTGGCCTCATTGCCTGGCGTGGTGATGCATACCTATAGTCCTAACTATTTGGGAGGCCAAGGTGGGAGGATTACTTGAGCTCAAGAGTTCAGACTACCTGGGCAAAATAGTGAAAGTCAGGCTCTACAAAAATAAAAAATAAGAAAATAAGTCAGGTGTGGTGGCAGGTGCCAGTAGTTGTAGCTACTCTGCAAGCTGAGGTGGGAGCTCAGCTTCACTTGAGCTCAGGAGGTTGAGGCTGTGGTGAGCCATGATTGTGCCACTGCACTCCAGCCTGGGTGACAGAGCAAGATCTTGCCTTTTAAAGATTAAAAAAAAGTGTGATAATAAATGAGTAGTTTATGAAAAAAGATTTGGCCTCATTGAGTAGGTGATGTTTGAGTACAGACTTGAACTAAAAATAACATAAGGGCTGCTTAAATGGCTAGGCTATGTGCAGGCAGTCCTCATGTTTTGTGAGCTTGTATTTTTAGGTTAGTTTTCGCTTTTGGAACTCAGTCCCTTCGCACTGAGATTATTGGTATTCAGAAAATACTTTGCTTGTTTGAGCACAGTGCCTTAGCCTATAATCCCAGCACTTTGGGAGGCTGAAGTGGGAGGATCACTTGAGCCCACGAGTTTGAGATCAGCTTGGGCAACATAGCAAGACCTCGTCTCTACAAAAATATCCAAAAATTATCTGGGTGTGGTAGCATGCTTTTGTCCCAGCTACTCGGGAAGCTGAGACAGGAGGATCACCTAAACCCAGGAGATTGAGGCTGAGGCAGTGGTGAGCCATGATTGTGCCACTGTACTCTAACCTGGACAACTGAGTGAGACCCCAACTCAAAAAAAAGAAAAAATTTTCTTAAAGTATGATAAAGTACAATATATTTTTCAAACTAGCCATCAATATTTTTTTTTGAGTTGCTATCAAAGTAGGGTTTCTTTTTTCAGGCCTACAAATACCTGGTAGGCTCATTATACCCTTTTCAAGCCAGCCTTACCCTGTGCACAAAAATGTTATCACATCTCCAAGTTAGAGATCTTTTTCCTTCACCCCCAATTCAATCAAAACTCCCATTCTTTCATTGCAGGTGTTAGAGTTTGTAATAATGTGTACTTATTCAGTGTAGGTGTTATTTCTCTTTGAACTAATAATTAGTGAATGACTGATAAACTTTTTTCCTAAAGATGTTATTATTAAAATGGTATTTTCCCAAACAAATCTGAAATTGGTTGCTGTGTGACAAAATGGGAAAGTTAATTCAGTGGTTGGAATAGGAAGAGATCTTGCAACTTGGGAGCAGTATGCCCTGCCTTTACAAATATCTCCCCTTTAAGGCAAGCTAATCCTGCATTTTCAGAGCTCCAGGAATGTGCTTAATGTAGTGCTACCTGCAGTAACAGGAGCTTGGATATTTATATGAGCTCTCTGTTTACTAGCTATGAGCCTGCTCCTGTTTAAGCTCAAGCACTGTTAGTCTTTGAGGCTTGTGTCCTTTCTCTGTATAGTTGCACGGTTGCTGAAATTAGCTGTCAATCATAGCTTAAGAGTCACTCATTTGATGTTGTTAGAAAAGATGGTGACAACCATGGAGGTTGAAAAGATTGATTTGTTAATTTTAAAAATTAACTTTATAAAGTAAAAATTTCCAGTGATTTGCCTCCACTTAAGATTCTTAGGGCTAGTATATTTTTCTTGGGCTACTAAGATTTTTCTTAACGATTATGTTTTCTGATTAGCACAAATAGCTCAATAAATATTTCCCTTTCCTGTGTTGTGAGTCCTACACTCTAAGGAAGAAGAATGTGTGCTCATGGCCACCACAACCTCGACCTGCTAGGCTCAGGAGATCCTTCTGCCTCAGCATTCCAAGTAGCTGCAACTACAGATGCATGCTACCACACCTGGCTAGTTTTTGTGATTTATTGTAGAGACTAGGTCTTACCAAGTTGCCCAGGCTAGTCTTGAATCCCCAAGCTCAGGCAATCCTTTCGCCTTGGCCTCAAAGTGCTGGGATTACAGCTGAGCCACAGTGCTGAGCCACAGCGCCTGGCCTAATTTTCATTTTTAATGCTTATACATTGTACATAGATAACAGTGTTTCCTTTATTCAAAATATACCTAGAGGGTATTTTTAAGCACTAAAACAATTGAAGTAATAGTAGAATTATCTATACTTTTTTGTTAAATTAGTAGAATTTCCCTAGGATAACATTGGCCTAGCACATTGAGCAATGTGGAACTGTGATGAAATTTAATAATAGGTCTTTGATAAATTTATCCATTTTGGCCGGGCACAGTGGCTCACGCCTATAATCCCAGTACTTTGGAAGGCCGAGGTGAGAGGATTGCCTAAGCCCGGGGGTTTGAGACCAGCTTGGGCAACTTGGTGAGACCTTGTCTCTACAATAAATCAAAAAATGAACCAGGCGTGGTGGCTCATGCCTGTGGTTCCAGCTATTTGGAAGGCTGAGGCAGAACGACCGCCTGAGCCCAGCAGGTCGAGACTGCGGTGGCCACCAGTATGCCACTGCACTTCAGCCTGGGCGACAGTGAGACTGCAACTCAAAAAATATATATATTTATCTATTTTCTCAGAGTTTGTTAATTTTCATTTGCCTGCTTGGGTCAATTTGGGTTTGGTATATTTTCCTAGAAAATTATGTATTTTTTATTTTTATTTATTTACTTTTTTTTTTTGAGATGGTGTCTCACTCCATCACCCAGGCTAGAGTGCAGTGGCACACTCATGACCACCCTAACATCGACTTGCTGGGCTCCAGCAATCCTTCCATCTCAGCCTTCCAAGTAACCCAAACTATAGGCGCGCATACCATGCCTGGCTTATTTTTTTTTATTTTTTTTATTTTTTGAGTTGTCCAGGCTAGAGTGCAGTGGCACCCTCATGGCTACCCCAGCATCAACCTGCTTGCCTCAGGCGATTCTTCCACCTCAGCCTTCTAAGTAGCCAGAACTATAGGCACGCACTACAGTGCCCACTAATACAGTGTCTCACCAAGTTGCCTGGGCTGGTCTCGAACCCATGGGATCAGGCAGTCCACTCGCCTCGGCCTCCCAGAGTGCTGGGATTACAGACTGAGCCACTGAGCCCGACCTACTTACTGATTTGAGTTGAGTCTCACTCTGTCACCCAGGCTGGAGTGCAGAGTCACGCTCACAACCACTGCAGCCTTGACCTGCTAGGCTCAGGTGGTCCTTCCACCTTAGCCTTCCAAGTAGCTGAAACTATAGGTTCACACTACGACACCCGGCTAATTTTTTTTTTTATTTATTGTAGAGACGAGGTTTCGCCAAGTTATCCAGACCGGTCTTGAACCCCTAGGCTCAGGCAGTCCTCTCGCCTCAGCCTCCCAAAGTGCTGGGATTACAGGTTTGAGCCACTGTGCCCGACCAAATTATTTTATTTTTTAAAGTCATTTGTAAGCTGGGCTCGGTGGCTCAGACTGTAATCCCGAGCCTTTGGGAGGCTGAGGTGAGTGGATTGCCTGAGCCCGCGGGTTTGAGACAGACCTGGGCAGCGAGACCTCATCTCTACAATAAATTAAAAAATCAGCCGGGCGTGGTAGCGCATGCCTGTAATTCCGGCTACCTGGAAGGCTGAGGCGGAAGGATCGCTGGAGCCCAGCAGGTCGAGGCTGCGATGGCCGGGAGCGGCCACTGCACTCCAGTCTGGGTGACAGACTCCAACTCAAAAAAAGAAAAAGAAAAAAGTCATTTGTAGTTACTCTTTTAGTTGCATTGCACAGAATCTGATATGCAGTGTTTTTATTGTCATTTTTAAAAAAGAAATACTGCGTTGTTTATTCAACATGTTCCTTAATGCACAGATGTTTTTAATTGTTTTATCTTCATTCTAAATTGTGACATTCAGTGTTATTTACCTTTCTTTGTATTAGTCAAAACTTTTTATGTGTTTGTCTTAATTCAATCTTGGCAAATATCAATTACAAGCCATTAAAAAAAGAGAAATATGTATATGTATGAATGAGTTGTCTAGATAGGCTGAGAGCACTTCACTCTGGTGCCTCTAAAAATAAGACCAGTTCTCACCAGAAATGATGTGGCTGATAGAGCTGCTTTAAGACAGAGGAGTGCAGCTACCTGTAGTTTCACAGCTTCCTAGACACAAAGTTTAATGGAGTTATTTTCCTCTATTTAGGTGATAAAGCTCTTACAATCAAAATACCATTATAAAGAGGAGGCTGAAATCATCTGTGATAAAGTTCAAGTTAAACTCAGCAAGGAATGTTTTCATCCTTACAGTACGTGTATTACCGACCTAAGAACTTCACATTGGGAAGAAGCAATCCAGGAAACAAAAGGTGGCGCAGCCAATAGGAAACTGGCTGAAGAATGTTACTTCCTTTGGAAATCTACACGTTTACAGCATATGACACTAGCAGAAGATGTCAAAGCCATGCTCACTGAACTTCGAAAGGAGGTCCGCCTACTTTTATTAACAAATGGGGACAGACAGACCCAGAGGGAGAAGATTGAGGCTTGTGCCTGTCAGTCCTATTTTGATGCTGTTGTTGTAGGTGGAGAGCAGAGAGAGGAGAAGCCAGCACCGTCCATATTTTATTACTGCTGCAATCTCCTTGGAGTACAGCCTGGGGACTGTGTGATGGTTGGTGACACGTTAGAAACTGACATACAAGGAGGCCTTAATGCAGGGCTGAAGGCAACGGTCTGGATCAATAAAAATGGAATAGTGCCACTGAAGTCCTCCCCTGTTCCACATTATATAGTTTCTTCTGTGCTAGAGTTACCTGGTCTCTTGCAAAGTATAGACCATAAAGTCAGCATGTCAGCTTAAAGCACATAAAAGGGCATGTTTATAAATGTTAGAGTCAGTTTACAGGGTTTGAACTAAGAAAAGTTAGGGCATTCTGCTTACTATGGTCCAGTTCTAAGAATAATTTTACTTAAGATTTTTTTTTTTTTTTGAGTTGGAGTCTCACTCTGTCACCCAGACTGGAGTGCAGTGGCATGCTCCTGGCCTCCGCAGCCTCCGACCTGCTGGGCTCCGGCGATCTACAGGCATGTGCTACTACACCTGGCTAATTTTTGATTTACTGTAGAGACGAGGTCTTGCCAAGTTGCCCAGGTGGGTCTCGAACCCGCGGGCTCAGGCAATCCACTCACCTCAGCCTCCCAAAGGCGCGGGATTACAGTCTGAGCCACCAAGCCCAGCTACTTACAATTTAATGACCAATATTGTGAAGGTCCTTCCAACCCTGTGGCTTTTAAGTTTTGACAACCAACCATCCACTGGTATTTATATCTGAAAATTCAGATTCCATTAGTACAAGTCAGTAGTGTACATGAGGAAACGTGAGGAAATATATTATTTGTGAGACTGTGACTGGAGTTTTAAAAAATTGTTTATTAATCTTTTAGTATCTTGACTCCAATGATACCAAGCAGGATAGCTTACACATGGATGCACAAATGTAAGGTCTATGTTCTGGCTTAATAATAGCATTATTTAAAAATAGATATTCTAAAACATATTTTAGAGATTTATTAGAGCAGCTGGATCTGGCTAATATGAAATAAGTACTAAGTCACATTCAAATCAAAGTATTTTACAGTGGAATTATCTTGCATATATTCTTTTTTAAAAACATGAACCATATACTTTTCTATTAGAAATCTGATTTTTCTGTGGTGTATACATGACAAATAGATTCTTCCAGGAAAAAAAAGTTGATAAAATCAACATGTGGTGCTCCTTTGCCGTAATATTTTAATACCTTTGTACAGTGAGCCTGTGGCTTCCTTGTAGTCTTTACCTTATATGAAAATACTCACTGTCTTTCCCAGGCACAAAATGGGGTTTAGGGAACTAGACTGCCTTGCTGGGGAAAAATGCCCGCCACACGACCCCAAAAGTCATTTTCCTTCTGTGGATCCACGAGAGAATTGCCTCAGTGTGGCCTGACCATGCAGCCCCCCATCTGTTCTCTGCTGGCTGAGTGGTTAGAGTTACCGTCTGTCTTAAATCTCCAGCTTTTCTCATTTTTGGAAATATATCATTGTGTCACAAATTTCTATATCTAATTCAGGGTTCACTTGGAGCTTAATGGTTCCATAGCAAGGCATTGTCTAGCAACAAGAGAATTCTCTCTAGACCATTAGGCTAGGCAGTCTCATGATTATACTAACCGAACTCAGAATAACATGATTAATAAAGGATAAAAGTGGTTATTAAGGTGGTCAATAAAGGAAATATGATTTGGGTTGTCTTTTGGTAGGTTTTTTTTAACTATTGTATAAGAAACTACTAATGTAAAATATTAGACTATGTTTAGATGTGTATAGCTATGTCTCCAAGATTGATACTCAGAGAATCAAATTCTAGATTATACCTATCTGTGAGCCTATTTTCTGTCTACTACCAAAAAACAGGAGTCTCTGCCTTATGCTAATACTCTTTTGTGTTTACTTTTTTCTCTTGATTTTTAAAAATGTGATTGTGCCCTTGACTCTCTATAGGGTACTCTTACTATAAAACTGAACATTTATGAGCAGAGATATCTGTAGTTCCAGGTACAGTACCTATATGACCTAGATGATAGTTTAGCTATTTAAGTCTTACATTGGAGGATTTGGGCAAAAGTGATGTACATGAGTGCTCCAGTAGATTGGTTGGTATGAGATGCTGAGGGCTTGACCCTTCAGCTCTCCCACAGGATGGGTGTAGGCAGTATCATGTTCGTATGCTAACTGCCAAAGGTCCTCCCTCCTGCGCTGTGCTGGTGAATCTCAACAAGACAGTTCCGGGATGTTGAGTGAGCTGTTCCTCGGCAAAAGTGATCTGGGAGGGGAAAGTGGAACAACTGAATTTCCTTGTCTTCACAGTTTGTATTCTATCTAGTACAGTGATACATTACATTCCATTTGCACCATTCCTTAGGGAAGAACCTTGTTTATCTACTTTCTGAGTGGAATGTTACAGAGGATATTTTAAAATACTGGAATAAACCTATGATTTTATTAATAATGATTTTTTGTTTTAGAATGATATTCCTTAAATTAAAAAATGATACAACAGTGACGTTTTGTCATCTTTATTTTTTTCCGTTTTCCTGTAGTGACATACTTATGCACAGCCAGATACTCTCCTGACACGCTAGTCACAGAGGAGGCCTACTATATACACAAGTGGACACTGCCCCAAATGGATGTGCTCTGATTCTAGATGCACACTCACCCAACAGTGCACAAACATCTTAGACCTGGGAGTGCCCAGGACCCAGTGGGTGCTCCGCAGATGTTGTAGGAACGTAGTTTTTTTTTACAATGACAAAAGTGCTTGGTATTACTGCTTTCAGACTTCTTTGCAATCCACAATAAAGTATCTGGGCATGGTGGTGTGCGCCTGTAGTCCCAGCTACTCTGGAGGCTAAGGCAGAAGGATTGAGTTGGAGCTCAAAACTGCACTGAGCTGTGATCGTGCCACTATACTCCAGCCTGGGTGACAAAGTGAAACTCGGACTCAAAACAAAAACAGGTTTTCCGTCATAACCCTTTAAACACATTTATAGTGAACATATTAGTATGTGAATAAAATGTAATTCTTTTTTTTACATGTGACCAGTTTATTTCTCTCGTAACTCTTAGAACCTTATTTTTCCTTCAGTGATCCACAATGGTGTGAGGGTATGTTTTCATCCTATGTGCTTGGCACTTTGTGAGCCCTTTCACTCAGAACCTTAGGTTTTTAAATCCTGGGGAATATAAAGACTTCATTGATCATTGCCTCCCCCACCGCTTTTTTTCTTCTAATTTATCCTTCTGGAACCCTACCTTTCAGATGTTAGAACTCCTGTACTGACCTACTTTGTTGTATCTGTTCTCCTGTTTTTCTGTCTGTCTCTGTGATTTTGTTCCTCCAGCTTTATCTTGATTTTCTCCTCCTGATTACTAGAATACTTTTTTTTTTTTTTGAGTTGGAGTCTCACTCTGTCGCCCAGACTGGAGTGCAGTGGCTGACTCCCAGCCACCCCAGTGTTGACATGCTGGGCTCCGGCGATCTTTCTGCCTCAGCCTTCCAAGGAGCCAGAACTATAGGTGCCTGCTACCACATCCGGCAAATTTTTAAAAAATTTATTGTAGAGAGGAGGTCTCACAAAGTTGCCCGGACTGGTCTTGAACCTGCGGGCTTAGGCAATCCACTCATCTCGGCCTCCCAAAGTGCTGGAATTACAGGCTGAGCCACAAAGCCTGGCCTAAGTGTACCTTTTTAAAATAACATTGTTTTATGAGTGGAATATCATCTCTCAAAAAAATTTTAAGTTTTCAAAGAATCCACAGACTCCACTTTGCCAAGTTTCTCAAAGACTTTCCTCAAATGCCTATTAACCCTTGGTTATTTGCTATTTAAGAGAGGAGAGGTGAAATTTCTGATAGGAAGTTCCACACAAATGGATGGACCTTGTCAATTCAGAGATTTCTTACTGTGGGGTATCTAGGTGGACTATTAGTTGAGGAGCCCTTAAGGTCAGTGTCTTCAGGTATTTCCTCTTGATTGATCTGCTTTCCTTGAGAAGACTCCCAGACTGGAGAGTAGACAGCTGCTGTCTGTGTCTAGGAGCAGGGGAAGGTAGGGTGGGATGTGTATGGTCACTGGATCTCTGTTTCTGCTTGTACCTAAGCCTAGTAATGCCTGGTATCCTCTAGTTGCAAGACACCCATCTTGCTTTCTCTAGAGAAGCATCCAGTGTCTGTTGAGTGAGGACATCAGGTTGGAGTGGTGACAGGGATCTAGGGATTCATTTTTATCTTGAACACCTTTTACCCCATCGTCCTTAATTCAGTCGCCCTTTCCTTCTTCAGGACTATGGTATCAGATGGCATCAGTGCCTGCATCTTTGGGGGAATCTGTTGCGTACCTCATTGCTTCTCAGCTCTGCCCCCTGTGTGTATGTTTAAATTCCTTTGCTATAGTTTTAGTGAATATGGGGTAGAAGCTATCAGATGTGTAATTCCATCCACCACATTGACTAGAAGCTCTTACAGTTTCTGTTCAGTGTAGGTCAAGGCCCTCAAAACTGATCCTGTGCACTGTAGTCACTCCCCACAGCTCCAAAATTGCTCACTTCAAGTGGAGATTTACAGCATGGATGTAGCTTTTTTTGCTTCTAATTTTGTTTTGAATTATCCAACTTCCTCTTTCTCTCTCTCTGAGTGTCTGTCTGTGTGTCTGTGTGTGTCTTTTTTGAGAAAGGGTCTCACTCTGTCGCCCAGGCTGGAGTGCAGTGGCACACGCACTACCACCGCAGCCTCAACTACTGAGCTCAGATGATCCTTCCACCTCAGCCTTCCAAGTATCTGGAACTATAGGCATCCACCACCACACCCTGCTAATTCTCTGTGTTCTTGTACATGACAGTCTTTGATGTAACTCTCATCTTGGTGGTTGGTCTCCTCATTGTCCTTTGTTCTTGAATTTTTTCTTTTTTTTAATTTTTATTTTTTTGAGGCAGGGTTTCACTCTGTCACACAGGCTAGAGTTACAGTGTGGCATGATCATGGCTCACTGCAGCCTCAAACTCCTCCTGGGCTCAAATGATCCTCCTGCCTCAGCCTCCCATGTTGCTGGAATTACAGGTCTTTACCACCATGCCTGACTAACTTTTTAATTTTTTTTGCAGAGACAAAGTCTTACTATTGCCCAGGCTAGTCCTGGACTCAAACAGTTCTCCCACCTCGGTCTCCCAAAGTGCTGGGATTACAGAAATGAGCCACTGTACCCAGCCTTGAATTTTCGACATTGCGTGGTGCAGATGTTTAATTTGATTGACATGCTTGCATGCCTAGCTCAATAGAACAGGGTCTTTGGCCAACATCAACAACTCTGTTCCTATTATCACTTCTAAGATCGTTATACTCTCTTAGATTTACTTATAATTAAAATCCTTCCGACTGGGAAACATTAAATTTATACTTTAATTTCTTTTTTTTTTTTTTTGAGTTGGAGTCTCACTCTGTCACGCCAACTGGAGTGCAGTGGCACACTCCCAGCCACCGCAGCCTCGACCTGCTGGGCTCCAGCGATCCTTCTGCCTCAGTTCCAAGTAGCCGGAACTACAGGCGCTTGCTACCATGCCTGGCTAATTTTTGATTTATTGTAGAGATGAGGGCTCGCCAAGTGGCCCAGGGCGGGTCTTGAACCCACGGGCTCAGGCAATCCACTCACCTCGGCCTCCCAAAGTGCTG
>NW_007255446.1:81298-87950 GCF_000164805.1 Carlito syrichta
TTCCCAAAAAGTTTCAAAGTACTACTGTGAAAAAATGAGATATGCATTTGCATTCTTGATAACCATGGAGAAGACAGGCATTGGTTTAGAGATTTGCAAGAAAACAAAATTCCTTTGCCCAAAGAAAAATGGAGGTGGAAGGGGAAAATGAAATGACTTAAGACAGAATAAATGTCAATTCAGGTAAACAATCTAACTGACCTCTAACATATCGAATGCTGAAGACATTTACCCAAATTCTCATGCTCTGTATGAAGTCTTTACATCAAAACTCTATGAGAAAAATAATTTGCATTAAGGCTCTCTTGACCCTCTGGGTGGCACATCTTGAATTCTATAAACCAATTCATTCTTTTGCAAAAAAAAAAAAAAAAAAAAAAGAAATGCTGAGGCGGAAAGATCGCCTAAGCCCAGCAGGTCAAGGCAGCAGTGACCGTGAGCATGCCACCGTACTCCAGCCAGCCTGGGCAGAAAGAGTGAGACTCCAACTCAAAAACAAAAACAAAAAACTCAGCTTACTCCTAGTAGGGCTAAAATTCAGCCAGATAAAACTGTATTTTTTAAATCAGTCTTTATAATGACATATATGTTAACACAGTTGTTTTCACTAGATTTCTTGGAAGGTGTCATTGTGGCTTTTTTTTTTATTGGAGTTCAGCCTGACCGTCTATAAATATCTTTAAAAGTCACAGAAGAGGCTGGGTGCAGTGGTTCAAGTCTATAATCCCAGCACTTTGGGAGGCCAAGACAAGTGGATTGTCTGAGCCCACAGGTTCGAGACCAGCCCGAGCAATTTCGCAAGACCTCATCCCTGCAGTAAATCAAAGATGAGCCAGGCGTGGTAGTGTGCGCCTGTAGTCCCAGCTACTTGGAAGGCTGAGGCGGAAGGATCACCAAGAGTCCAGCAGGCCGGCGCTGGGGTGGTGGTAAGCGAGGCGCTGCATTCCAACCTGGGTGACAGAGTGAGACTCCAACTCAAAAAAAATAAAAGTCACAGAAGATAAAATGGCTTTAACTACCAGACAACTAAGGAAATACTCAGGACTCAAATAGAAAAACAATGATATTAAACAGGATCTATTTGTCTCAGCCTCCTAAAGTGCTGGGATTACAGGCTGAGCCACCGAGCCCCGCCAGCATCATATTTTTTCATTCTTTGCCTGAGTTCAGGTATTCAAGACCAGCCTGGGCAACTTGGCATGAACTCAACTCTACAATAAATCAAAAAATTACCCACATGTGGTGGCGCTCGCCTGTGGTTCCAGCTACCTGGAAGGCTGAGGTGAAAGGATCACCTGAGTCCAGCAGGTCAAGACTGTAGTGGCCATGAGCATGCCACGGCACTCCAGCCTGGGTGACAGAGTGAGACTCCGACTCAAAAAAATTAAAATAAAATCATATTTTTTTAATTCTTAAGGGAATTATATTGATCATTTTCTTGAAGCTTAGAGATTAAGCAAATTATAGACTCAGACATGTGTCCTCAGCCCACTTGGCATCTCTGCTCAGATGTCTAACGGACATTACCCACCTAACTCACCCCATCCAAACTCCTAGACTTCTCTCCTAAGTCTGCTCTTCCTGCTGTCTTCCACATCCAGTGATGGCAACTCCACATTTTCTTTTGGGATACTGCTGTATCCTGCTCTTAGAATAATCCTGGCCCATTGTAGGCACTCAGTGGATATTTGTTGAATGAAGGAGTGACTGGCTATTTCTATGAAAGCTATTTAAAATTAAGCAATATTCTTATTTCTCTTTAACAAAGAATAACTCATTAACTAATTGGTCTTTCTTAAAATTTTTATTTTTTATTTTATTTTATTTTTTTTTTGAGTTGGAGTTTCACTCTGTCGCCCAGACTGGAGTGCAGTGGCCGCTCCCGGCCACCGCAGCCTCGACCTGCTGGGGTCCGGCGATCCTTCCACCTCGGCCTTCCAAGTAGCTGGCACTACAGGCGCGCTACCACGCTCGGCAAATTTTTTGATTTATTGTAGAGATGAGGTCTCCCTGCCCAGGCGGGTCTCGAACCCGCGGGCTCAGGCAATCCACTCACCTCAGCCTCCCAAAGGCGCGGGATTACAGGCTGAGCCACCGAGCCCGGCTCTTTCTTAAAATTTTATATTTTTTCCCTTTCATGTGCTGAATTGTCCTTTACACCAGGGGTCTCCAACTTCTGGACCACAGACTGAACTGGTCTGTGGCCTGTTAAGAACTGGGCTACACAGATGAGCGGTAGACAAGTAAGTGAAGCTTCATCTGTATTTACAGCCACACCCCATCCCTGGCATTACCACCTAAGCTCCATCCCCTGTCAGATAGGTGGTGGCATTCAATTCTCACAGGAGCACGAACCCTATTGTGACCTGCGTATTTGAGGGATCTAGTTGCATGCTTCTTATAAGAAGCTAATGCCTGGTGATCTGAGGTGGAACTGAGGCGGTAATGCTAGTGCTGAGGAGCGGCAGCAAATATAGATTAATGTGAGCAGTGAGGTTTGACTGTACAGAGACCATCATAGATCAATTGCCTGCAGACTCTTATCAAAAAACTGTGACTGAGTGGCAAGTGAGTTGATGCACTTCAATTGTACAGCTTCATCTAGGGACAGCTTTAGGTCAGAATCCAACACATCTAGTCCTCGCGTGGCCCGCCCATTATTTTCTTTACCACTCCTGTCCGAGCCTCTTTTTTTTTTAAATGGTGAGTTGTATAATTATTTCATTATATATTACAATGTAATAATGATAGAAATAAAGTGCTCAATAAATATTATGCACTTGAATCATCCAGCAACCATCTTCCCCTCACGCCTGTCTGTGGAAAAATTGTCTTCCACAAAGCTGGTCCCTGATGCCAAAAAGGAGAGGGACTGCTGCTTGACTCCATGACCAAGCTTAAACAAGCAGAATTCTGTTTTTTTGTTTGTTTGTTTTTTGAGTTGGAGTCTCACTCTGTCGACCAGGCTGGAGTGCAGTGGCTGCTCCCGCCACCGCAGCCTCGACCTGCTGGGCTCCAGCAATCCTTCTACCTCAGCCTTCCAAGTAGCTGGAACAACAGGCATGCGCTACCACACCCGGCTAATTTTTTTGATTTATTGTAGAGATGAGGTCTCACCAAGTTGCCCAGGCGGGTCTCGAACCTGCGGGCTCAGGCAATCCACTCACCTCAGCCTCCCAAGGCGCGGGATTACAGGCTGAGCCACCAAGCCCGGCTGCAGAATTCTGTTTTGAGGAAGACAGCGATGACACAAGTTCACTTCTTGTAATGGGCCTATTTCAAGTACAGCTAATAATCTGGATATTAACACTGTCTTGCTAATATGGAAATAACAGTTCATCAGATGGTCACAAATCCCTACTTATCTGACAGATGTATTTAATGAAGAAAGTCTTTCTGAGTACATTTATGAACTCCAGCAATGACTATCCTTATGAAATTTTTTTTTGAGTGAGTCTCACTCTGTACCTAGACTGGAATGCAATCGCATAATCACAGCCACACAGCCTTGATCCACTGGGCTCAGGCAATCCTTCTGCCTCACTCTTCCAAGTAGCCAGAACTACAGGTACACGCCACCATACCCAGCTAAGTTTTTGATTTATTGTAGAGATGAGGTCTCACCAAGTTGCCCAGGCTGGTCTTGAACCCCTGGGATCAGGCAGTCATCTCAGCCACCCAAAGTGCTGAGATTATAGGTATGAGCCACCATGCCTGTCTAGAAAAAATTTTTTTTTTGAGTCAGAGTCTCACTGCCCAGGATATACTGCATCAGCACGCTCACAGTCACCACACTCTCTGCCTGCTGGGCTCAGGCATTCCTTCCACCTCAGCCTTCCTAATAACTGGAAACACAGGTGTGTGCTACCACGCCCAGCTAATTTTTTAATTTATTGTAGCGATGAGGTCTCACCAAGTTGCCCAGACTGGTCTCAAACCCTGGGCTCTGGCAATCCTCTAGCCTTGGCCTCCCAAAGTTCTGGGATTACAGGCGTGAGTCACTGTGCACAGTTGGAAAATATTCTTTTTTTGTTTTTTTTTTGGTGGGGGGAGTTGAGTTGGAGTCTCACTCTGTCACCCATGCTGAATTGCAGTGGCACACTCATGGCCACCGCAACCTCAACCATCTGCCTCAGCCTTCCAAGTAACAGGAACCACAGGTGCATGCCACCATGACCAGTTAATTTTTTGATTAACTGTAGAGACAAGGTCTTGCCAAGTTACCCAGGCTGATCTCAAACCCCTGGGCTCAGGCAATCCTCTTGCCTCTGCCTCTCAAAGTGCTGGAATTATAAGAGTGAGCCACCATGCCCAGCTGGAAAATATTCTTAATACACTTTTAAATGATCCTTTATTTGGAAGGGTTTTTTTAAAAATAAAAATAAGGGAGCCGGGCTCGGTGGCTCAGCCTGTAATCCCGCGTCTTGGGAGGTTGAGGTGAGTGGATTGCCTGAGCCTGCGGGTTCAAGACCCGCCTGGGCAACTTGGCGAGACCTCATATCTACAATAAATCAAAAAATTAGCCGGGCGTGGTAGCGCGCGCCTGTAGTTCCAGCTCCTTGGAAGGCTGAGGCGGAAGGATCGCCAGAGCCCAGCAGGTCAAGGCTGCAGTGTCCAGGAGCGGCCACTGCACTCCAGTCTGGGCGACAGAGTGAGACTCCAACTAAAAAAAAATAAAAATAAAAATAAGGGAGGGGAGTGCTGGAGGTTCTTCACTGAGTACAGTGCTGAAGACAGCTATCACACAAGGGAAAATAAGGAATAAATAGCTGGAGTCAGTAGGTTGAGACAAGAAGACAGCAATGGGAAATCAATTACTGTTTCAATAACCATCTATGGCTGAAAAAAAATAAATAAGCACACATACACACACACACCAAAACGTAGTGGATTAAAACAACAAGCATCATTTATTTATAGCATCAGCTAGGGTACTGGATTGTCTGGAATATCCAAAATGGTCTCACTTGTGTGGGGCGCATTTCATGCTGGTTGTCAGCTTGGGGTCATTGGGCAGAATGGCAGAATTACCAACCTCTCTCCATGTGGTCCAGAGACTCTCCGTGGGGCCAGCTTGGACTTCCTCTCAGCATGGCAGCTAGGTTCCAATAAGGAGAATTCCAAAGCAAACTCCAATGTATCAATACTTTTTTTTTTTTTTGAGTTGGAGTCTCACTCTGTTGTCCAGACTGGAGTGCAGTGGCCACTCCCAGCCATCGCAGTCTCGACCTGCTGGGCTCCGGCAAACCTTCCACCTCAGCCTTCCAAGTAGCTGGAACTACAGGCGCACGCTACCACGCCCGGCTCATTTTGATTTATTGTAGAGATGAGGTCTCACCAATTTGCCCAGGTGGGTCATGAACCCGAATTATTATTGTTTTTAATGTGTGTATATTTTTAATAGACATAATGCTATTGCACTTAATAGACTAGAGTATACTCACTTGTGTGGGGCGCATTTCATGCTGGTTGTCAGCTTGGGGCCATTGGGCAGAATGGCAGAATTACCAATCTCTCTCCATGTGGTCCAGAGACTCTCCGTGGGGCCAGCTTGGACTTCCTTTCAGCATGGCAGCTGGGTTCCAATAAGGAGCATTCCAAAGCGGCAAACTCCAATGTATCAATCCTTTTTTTTTTTTTTGAGTTGGAATCTCACTCTGTTGCCCAGAGAAACACTGAGAAACTCAAAAATTTGGTGACACTTTATTGTGATAATTGCTTTATTGCAGTTATTATACCTGTGAGTGGGGCAGGCACTGCTTTGTTTACATAACTGAGCAGGGAGTCATCCCAAGAAAGGCAAGAGGGAAGATAAGAAGGAAGTGTTTCCTCAAAGTGAAGAAGCAAGCTGTATCTGGCAAGTACTGAGATACCCCCTCATTATTTCTGTTTCCACTGACATTTGCAATAACGAAATGAGCCACTGTAATGATGTTCTTGGTCTTGTTCTGCTATATTGATGTACTCAATCAGTAGCTTTCCAGTTCAGTTAATTTTACACCAGTGTTGTTTTTGTTTTAGTCAGAATCTCACTCTGTCACTCAGGCTGGAGTGCAGTGGCATGCTCATGGCTACCACAGCCTAGATCTGCTGGGTTCAGGTGATCCTTCCACCTCAGCCTTCCAAGTAGCTGCAATGTACTACTTGGAAGTACAGGCATGCGCCACCACCCCCGGTTAAGTTTTTGATTTATTGTAGAGACGAAGTCTACCAAGTTGCCCAGGCTAGTCTCAAACCTGCGAACTCAGGCAATTCTCTCACCTCAGCCTCCCAAAGTGCTGGGATTACAGGTTTGAGCCACCGCAACCTGCAATATGCCAGTGATTTTCATCTGAGCCGCTGCCACTTTGAGACGTCTAAGACAATTTATGGACCTTCTTCCTCCCCAGATTGAATCTATTCACATACTCAAAAAATTTACATATTCTTTCTGGGGCCCACAGAATCCCTCTTTCCCCCACAAGTCATTCTATAGACCCCTCTATGAAATAAAACCCCAGTTTATTTGTTGGTGTCTATCACCCTTACTACCTTGCTGAATTATTAATAATTAGAGATAGCCGGGTTTGGTGGCTCAGCCTGTAATCCCATGCTTTGGGAGGCTGAGGTGAGTGGGTTGCCTGAGCCTGCAGGTTTGAGACCCGCCTGGGCA
>NW_007255446.1:88237-89194 GCF_000164805.1 Carlito syrichta
GGAGCGACCACTGCACTCCTGTCTGGGCAACAAAGTGACACTCCAACTCAAAAAAAAAAAAAAAAAAAAATTACGGATGTCTATTTCATCTTTTTGTACATTCCCAAGCTTGAAATCTGTGCTTGAAAACGTAATAAAGTAAATAACAGTTAATAAAATACACTTTGAAAACCATCCAGACAGTATTTCACTGTGTCCAAAAGATGTCATTAAAATAATTTATTGATACTGCTCCTGTAAACACAACTCTGTTGTTTCACTTAGCTCCTCAGAATGAGCATGTTTTGTGGGAGTTCAGGGGTCAACTCCTCCCTCTAGGAGTGATGGTGGTGACAGTTGGTATCTCACTGAACATTAAGGTTGGCATCAGTTAAGAAGTTTTTTTAATCAACTAAAGTTGTTATTGTGCAAAGGATTTTTTAGACACTTTCTATCACTGACACAGGACAAATGAGGAAGCCAAAGTCACTCTTGGTGAAATGACTTGCACAGGTTCCCACAGTAGTCAGGTCTGGGCCACACCGGCTCTGCTCCATTTGGGTCTGCGAAGATCCGTGCTTGCCCAGCCCATGCTATCTCCCAGTGAAGTGTTAGATCCTGGGGGTCACATTTGGAACACCAGATAGAACAACTACAGAACAGCCCAGTAGAAAACACCAGGGTAAGCAGTGTATGGAGTGAGGATTTAGTCAAAACGAACATTTCTACTACTCGCTGTTCCTCTAACCTCTACTCAGTGGGGGACACAGGTGTTCTCCCTGGCAGTGGACAGAAGGGAGACAAAAACACCAGGTGTTTCTGCTTATTCCTAGGAAGTAGTCCTGGGATCGCTTTAAGTCGCAAGCCCAGTCTTGATTTCAGAAGTGTGACAGAGCCGGGCTCGGTGGTTCAGCCTGTAATCCCGCGCCTTTGGGAGGCTGAGGTGAGTGGATTGCCTGAGCCCGCGGGTTCGAATCC
>NW_007255446.1:89214-98498 GCF_000164805.1 Carlito syrichta
AAAAAAAAAAAAAAAAAAGAAGTGTGACAGGTCTGGCCCAGTAGGTGCGGTCATACTCCAGTGTCTTTGTCCAAGGGTGGGACTGCCAGCACCATGCCTGCCCACGACCTGTGCTAACTGAACCTCCCCATGGCGCCGTGGGGCCATTGGCCTCTTTTGTCCATGCTCATCTCCCCCTTGTGCACTGGGGAGGTGGGAGGGTAGGCAAGGAAGTTCTCACATAGCCAGAACCTGGTCTCGTCCTGAGCTGGCTCCACAGCCTCCAGGCCTGGCCTGCCCGCCTAGTGTATATGGCTGGGGACTCTTCTTTTGTTGTTTTGTTTTGTTTTTCGTTGCCCAGCTGACACCTTGATTTCAATTTTTTTCTTTTTTTTTTGAGTTGGAGTCTGTCGCCCAGACTGGAGTGCAGTGGCTACTCCCGGCCACCGCAGCCTCGACCTGCTGGGCTCTGGCGATCCTTCTGCCTCAGCCTTCCAAGTAGCCGGAACATGCACTACCACACCCGGCAGATTTTTTTTTTTTTTTTTTTAATTTATTGTAGAGATGAGGTCTTGCTGCCCAGGCGGGTCTCGAACCTGCGGGCTCAGGGAATCCACTCACCTCAGCCTCCCAAAGGCGCGGGATCACAGGCTGAGCCACCGAGCCCGGCTGATTTCAATTTTTTTTAGGAGTCATGGTCCTGCTTTGTTGCCTAGGCTGGTCTCAAATTCCTGGCTTCCAGCAGTCCTCCCACCTTAGCTTCCCAAGTAGTCGGGACTATAGGCATGAGCCAGCAGGCTCAGCTAATTTTTGTTTGTTTGTTTGTTTGTTTGTTTGGAGTCTCATTCTGTTGCCCAGACTGGAATACAGTGTCATGCGCACAGCCACTGCAGCCTCAACCGGTGATCCTTCCACTTCAACCTTCCAAGTGGCTGGAACCACAGGCATGTGTCACGACGTCTGGCTAATTTTTTGATTTATTGTAGAGATGAGGTCTTGCCAAGTTGCCCACACTGGTCTTGAACCCCTAGGCTGGGATTACAGGCGTGAGCCGCCATGCCCAGCCTAAGTTTTTCATTTTTTGTAAAGATAAGGTCTTGTTATGTTGCCTAGGCTGGTCTTGAACTCCTGGGCTCAAGTGATCCTCCCACCTTGGCCTCCTGAGTAGCTTGTGTGAAGCCCCCTTCAGGACCCCTCCAGCTGCAGCTTGGTTTGTTCCTCCTTTCTAGCGGGCTGTCTTCTGGCCTGAGTCTCAGGCAGGCCTCTCCACCAGTGGGATGTCCTTTGTTGCCCTGGCAGTCTCTGTGCTCCATGTCCTTGCCCATCATCAAAGAGAGCCAACTTACATCCCACCCACATCCTCCACTGTCCCTTATGCTTCTCCCACAGGCCCCTTGAACTTCTGTGCTTTCTGCAGGAAACGCATGCCAATCCCTTTCTCTTTGAGTTTTACTACTGGGTTCCATTCTCTAGGTTTGAAGGGAAGGAGGTAGTTTCTCTACCACCCTCCAAGGGGATGGGACTTATCGGCTACAGTAGCTCTCTCCAAAGAAATCCCACAAATTCCGTTCCGCCTTCATTTCCACTTTCTCACAACTCTTTAATATTTATTTATTTGAGTTTGAGTCTCACTCTGTTGCCCGGGCTGGAGTGCAGTGTCATGGTCACAGCTCACCATAGCCTCGACCTCCTGGGCCCAGGTGATCCTTCTGCCTCAGCCTCCCAAGTAGCTTGTGTCATCACCATACGCTAATTTTTCTATTCTTTATAGAGACGAGGTCTCACTATATTACCTAGGCTGGTCTGGAACTCCTGGGCTCAAGCAATACTCCTGTCGTGACTTCCCAAAGTGCTGGGATCACAAGCATGAGCCACTGTTCCCAGACTCAACTTTTTTTTTTTTTTTAGTTGGAGTCTCACTCTGTCACCCAGACTGGAGTGCAGTGGCCGCTCCCGGCTACCACAGCCTCGACCTGCTGGACTCCGGCGATCCTTCCACCTCAGCCTTCCAAGGAGCTGGAACTACAGGCGCGCGCTACCACGCCCGGCTAATTTTTGATTTATTGTAGAGATGAGGTCTTGCCAAGTTGCCCAGGCGGGTCTCGAACCCGCTGGCTCAGGCAATCCACTCACCTCAGCCTCCCAAAGGCGCGGGATTACAGGCTGACCCACTGGACCTGGCTTCAACTTTTTATAGTCTTGAAATGAGTGAGGATATTCAAGAGTGAGGAAATACATTATTTTTAAATTTTTTATTTTATTTTTTTTATTATAGGAGTGTGGGGTACAAGTGAGGATTAGCTATATAAGTAGTCTGATGCAGGTGAAGTTTGGGCTTCTAACTGGCCCTTACTCCTCCACCCTCTTCCCTCCTTCTCTGCCCTAACTGCTCAGTGATGGCAGATCTGTCCCTTGTGGGACTGTGACTAATGTTCAAGTCCCACTTATGAGTAAGAACATGTGGTATTCAGATCTTTGTTTCTGTAAGAGGTCATTTAGCATCATGGTCTCCAACTCCACCCAATTTGCTGCAAAGTTCATGATTTTGTTCTTCTTTATGGCTGTGTAATACTCCATCATGTATATGTATCATATTTTCTTTATCCAGTTCTCTTTTGATGGGCATCTGGGTTGTTTTTTGCTATTGTGACTCATGCGGCAATAAACATGTATGCAGGTGTCTTTTGACTAGAATGATTTATGTTCCTCCAGGTATATTCCCAGGAAAGGAATTGCTGTATCATATGGAGGGTCAATTTTTAGTTCTTTTAGAAATTGGTCAGGCACGGCGGCTCATGCCTATAATCTTAGCCTTTTGGAAGGCTGAGGTGAGAGGATTGCCTGAGCCCATGGATTCAAGACCAGCCTGGGCAACTTGGCAAGATCTCATCTTTACAATAAATCAAGAAAAAAAATTAGTTGGGCTTGATGGCGTATGCCTGTAGTTCCAGCTTCAAAAAAGGGAGAAATCGCCTGCTTTCTATAGAGACTGAACTAACTTGCATTCCCATCAACAGTATAGAAGCGTTCCCTTTTCTCCACACCCATGCCAGCATCTGTTGTTTTTTGACTTATGAAAGGCATCCTTACCTGAGTTAGGTGGTATTTCGTTGTGGTTTTGATCTGCATCTCTCTGATGATTAGTGAAGCCAAGCATTTTTTCATGTGTCTGTTGGCTGCTTGTGTGTTGTCTTTTGAGAAGTGTCTGTTCATGGCCTTAGGAAACACATTAACTAACTACTTTGAAAACTCCTCCAAGCCGGGCTCAGTGGCTCAGCCTATAATCCCGCGCCTTTGGGAGGCTGAAGTGAGTGGATTGCCTGAGCCCGCGGGTTCGAGACCCACCTTGGCGGCGAGACCTCATCTCTGCAATAAATCAAAAAATCAGCTAGGCATGGTAGCGCATGCCTGTAGTTCCAGCTACTTGGAAGACTGAGGCAGAAGGATCGCCAGAGCCCAGCAGGTCGAGGCTGTGGTGGCCAGGAGCGGCCACTGCACTCCAGTCTGGATGACAGAGTGAGACTCCAACTCAAAAAAAAAAAAAAAAGAGCCGGGCTCGGTGGCTCAGCCTGTAATCCCGTGCCTTTGGGAGGCTGAGGTGAGTGGATTGCCTGAGCCCGCGGGTTCGAGACCCGCCTGGGCAGCGAGACCTCATCTCTACCATAAATCAAAAAATCAAGCCGGGCTCGGTGGCTCAGCCTGTAATCCTGTGCCTTTGGGAGGCTGAGGTGAGTGGATTGCCTGAGCCTGCAGGTTCAAGACCTGCCTGGGCGGGGAGACCTCATCTCTACAATAAATCAAAAAATCAGCCAGGCGTGGTAGCGTATGTCTGTAATTCCGGCTACTTGGAAGGCTGAGGGGGAAGGATCGCTGGAGCCCAGCAGGTGAGGTTGCGGTGGCTGGGAGCGGCCACTGCACTCCAGTCTGGGCAACCAAGTGAGACTCCAACTCAAAAAAGAAAAAAGAAAAAAAGAAAACTTCTCCAGCAAGCCTCACACTAACTTTGCTACTGATATCTATTGATGTGGGTCAAAGTTTCCATTTTGAGGATAGCCTTTGGTCTACCATAGCAAGCTGTCCTGAACTGCAGTTTCCTTGCCATTTCTGAATAAACTCTTTGTCTTGGGGGAAAAAATGTTCCAATTTTGACATCCTGGAATGTAAACAAGAAGGAGTATGGTATAATATAGTGAACATCTAAAAGAATGTCAAATAAAGGAGCTACCATGCAGTGGCTTGGCTGAGGATGTGAGTCTTAAGCTGGGCATGAAAGATTTGAACATTTGAGTAGGGCAAAGAAGAGAGAGAACATTTCCAGCAAGAGACTTAATTCAAGCCGGACTCGGTGGCTCATCCTGTAATCCCATGCCTTTGGGAGGCTGAGGTGAGTGAATTGCCTGAGCCCACGGGTTCAAGACCCACCTAGGCAGCGAGACCTCATCTCTACAATAAATCAAAAAATCAGCCGGGCATGGTAGCACATGCCTGTAGTTCCGGCTACTCGGCAGGCTGAGACTGAAGGATCGCCGGAGCCCAGCAGGTCGAGGCTGCGGTGGCCGGGAGCGGCCACTGCACTCCAGTCTGGGTGACAGAGTGAGACTCCAACTCAAAAAAAAAAAAAAAAAAAAGAGACTTAATTCAGTTCAACACAAACTCACCGGACTATTCCTGAGTGCTGGGTGCAGAGTGCTTATCAGTCAGGAGTCTACAGTCTCCATAGAAGAAACTGATCTGTCTGACTGAAGAAGGGGTCTGAGTAGGGGACTGGGAGGTGTACCTTGGACAGGTGGAGTGACCGTCAAAGTTGGGCTGTGACTATGAGGCCAGGCATGTCAACTGTCACCGATACCTTAGGAGAGGAGTGAGGGGAGCTTATGTGTGCATACGAGTGTGTGAGTTTGTGTGCATGTGTATAATGAGATGTGCTCATACGGAGGTGCATGAATGGTGCAGTGAAGTGTGTGTGTGTGATGGGTTGTGTATGTATAGTGTGTGCACACATGTAGAAGTGGTGTGTGTACCTAGTTAGGTCTGCGTGTGCCGAGGTATGTGAGTGAGAGTGAGTGGCAGGTTGAGAGTGCAGGGTTGTGTATTTGGGGAGTGTGGGTGAGCATGTATATGTGTGAGTGGTGAAGTGTGTGTGTGTGTGTATTTGTGTGTGTGTGTGGTATATTTGTTTAGTTATCTTTAGTGGGTATATCTGTCATGTATGCATGCATGGGTATTGAGGTTGTGTGTAGGTAGTGTGAGTTTGTGTAGAAGTATGTGTGTGAGTAGTTTGTATATTGAGTAGAGCAATATGTATAGAAGTTGTGTGTATAGTAGGATGATTATTAGTGGAGTGTGTGTATGATTAATGAGTAGCGGGGTGTATATATGGTGGGAGGCGTGTAGTGGAATTATGTGTGAGTGGTGAGGTGTATATTCAGTGGGGTTGTATGTGTGAGGCATGGGCTATGTGTATGTAGGGGTTTGTGGTAGCATGTTTTTAGCAAATATTTGTATTTGTAAGCAGCAGGTATGTGCGTGTGGAGTGGTGGGGTTGAGTCGGTGGTGAGATTGTGGGGTGATTGTGCATATGTAGTGTGGGGTGTGTCTGGAGATGTGCATGTATGTTTAGTGGGTATATATAAGCAGTAAGGTTGTGGTGAATGAATTGTGGGATTGTGTGTGTGTGTGTGTATGCTGAGTGTGTATGACTGGTGTGTCTGTAGTGGTGTTGTGGTAATAAGGAGTTTGTGTGTGTGTGTCTGTGTGTGTAGTGGTAGCTGCATAAGAACAATGGGAAGAACAGAGTATTCGGTTAAAACATGCCTGGGTGAGAGAGAGAGATAGAGACAGAGAAGCAGAGGCAGAAAGAGATGGAGAGACAGGGAGGCAGAGATAAGAGAGAAGAGAGAAGTGATAAGAGAGAAGTGGAGAGACAGGAAGACATAGACAACGAGAAAGACAGGTAGAGACAGAGATAGACGGGCAGAGGGAGGGAGAAACAGAGAGAGAGAGGCAGAAAGACAGAGAGAAGCCTGGAATCCCCTATACGATGTCACCCAGGGATGCCAGTTGTTTCTCTGCCTGTCATTTCCTCTGAACCTCCAAACTCTTTTTTAAAGAACTTGGCCTCTTCTCACACTGACCTTCTCCAGCTGGCAAGTTGGCAGCCATCAAGTAAGCCCAACTGTACAGGTCGGATTCTTCCAATAATTTGGGACTCAGAGGCTGTAGTCCAGGGTGCAATTCATGAATGTCCACAAAGACCAGGCCAGCCTGTAGAGGAGCTAGGTGGGCTGGGAGAAGGGGCACAGAAGTGAAGTGGGCTGTGACAGCCCAGAAGGCGGTGACCCAAAGGAAGGCCTGATCAAGCCACACCCATCAGGTCTGTGGGTAAAACCATGGGGTTCCCGGTTTGTGACTTAGCACATTCTACTTCTAAAACTCTTAGAAGGACAAATGTGGTAAAGCCACAGACAGAGAAAGTGGGTCTGTGGGGAGAGAAGGAAGTGGGTGGGCAAGGGAAGGCAGGTAAGGACTCATAGGTGAGGACTTGAGGTGCTGTGGCCTGAACTGTGTCCCTCCAACACTCACACATTGAGGCCCTAACTCCACATGTGACTGTATTTGGAGATAGGGACTTTGAAGAGGTAATTAAGGTTAAATGAAATCATAAGGGTGGAGCCCTAACCCAATAGGATCCGTATCCTTTTAGGAAGAGGAAGAGACACTAGAGATGGGCATACACAGAGAAAGGACCAAATGAGAAAAGAGCGAGAAGGTGGCTGTCCACAAGCAAAGGAGAGAGGCCTCAGAGAAACCAGACCTGCCAACACCTTGGTCTTCAACTTCCAGCCTCCAGAACTATAAGAAGTAAATTTCTATTATTAAGTCACTCAGCCCGTGCATTTTGTTATGGGCAACCCAAGCAGACTCATGCAAGAGGTAACAGCTGTGATACCTTTGCAGGACCTGATTTGGTTTACTCATTCCGTCAAATATTTGTGTATATGTACATGTGGGTATGTCTGTATAGTAGGGTGCCCCAAGCATTGAGTCTACAGCAGGGAAACAAGCAGGCCCAAACCTGCTCCTATGAGCTCACAGGCTTAGAGGATGCAGGCTACCTCATGGGACCTTGCAGCAGATTCTCTGTGCTACTAAATCTCCTCTGTGTGCATGTGACTCAGGTTCCCAGGCATTCTGGCCTAGACAACATTCCAAGGCCCTGGACTGTCTCTGGGTGTTCTGTCCAGTAGGCTCTTGGGACTTGGTTATTTACCTCACTGCAACGCAATATAAACTTACTTCAGGGGCCAGAAGCTAATGAGGATTCTGGGCCCTCAAGAACCTTGACCAGCCAGGCTCGGTGGCTCAGCCTGTAATCCTGCGCCTTTGGGAGGCCGAGGTGAGTGGATTGCCTGAGCCCGTGGGTTCGAGACCCGCCTGGGCAACTTGGCACGACTTCATCTCTACAATAAATCAAAATGAGCCGGGCATGGTAGCACATGCCTGTAGTTCCAGCTACTTGGAAGGCTGAGGCAGAAGGATCGCCGGCACCCAGCAGGTTGACACTGGGGTGATTGTGAGCATGCCACTGCACTCCAACCTAGGCAACAGAGTGAGTCTCTGACTAAAACAGACAAAAAAAGACCCAGACAGATGTGGTAGCTCAGGCATGTAATCCCAGCACTTAGCGAGACCAAGGCAAGAGGATTGCTTGAGCCCAGGAGTTTGAGACCAGCCTGGGCAACATAGCAAAACCTCATCTCTAAAAAAAAGTTTTTTTAAATTAGCTGATGTGGTGGCACAAGCCTGGAGTCCCAGCTAACCAGGAGGCTGAGGCAGAAGGATTGCTTGAACCTGGAAGGTTGAGGCTGCAGTAAGCCATGACAGTGCCACTGCATTCCAGACTGGATGAGAGAGTGAGACCCTGACTCAAAAAAAAAAAAAACAACTGAGTGCAGTGCCTCACGCCTGTAATTCCAGCACATTGGGGGCCAAGGTGAGAGGATTGCTTGAGCCTGGAAGTTTGAAATTAGCCTGGGTATCACAGCAAGAACTCATCTCTACAAAAAAGTTAAAAATTAACTGGGCATGGTGGCATGAGCCAGTAGTCCTAGCTACTCTGAGGCTAAGGCAGAAGAATTGCTTGAGCTCAGGAGGTGGAGACTGCAGTGCATGGTGAGCATGCCACTGTACCCCAGCCTGGGCAACAGAGTGAGACCCTGACTCAAAAAAATAGGCCAAAAATGTGACTTTTACCTGTATTCCAGCATTTTGGGAGGCCGAGACAGAAGGATTACTGTAGTCTGGGAGTTTGAGATTAGCCTGGGCAACATAGTGAGACCCTGTCTGTATGAAAAAATAAAAAACAGGCCGGGTGCGGTGGCTCAAGCCTGTAATTCCAGCACTTTGGGTGGCCAAGGCGAAAGAATTGCCTGAGACCAGGGGTTGGAGACTAGCCTGGGCAACTTGGTGAGACCTTGTCTCTACAAGAAATCAAAAAATTAACCAGGTATGGTAGCGTGCACTTGTAGTTCCAGAGACTTGAAAGGCTGAGGTGGAAGGATTGCCTGAGCCCAGCAGGTCGAGGTGACTGTGAGCCTGTTACTGCACTCCAGCCTAGGCAACAGAGTGAGATTCCAACTCAAAAATAAAAAAAAATAAAAATAGGCCCTATTATAAAATAAATAAAATGAAGTGACACATTAAATGCTGACAAGGATGTAGGGGACTGAAACTCATTGGTTGATGGTGGGAATGCAAAATGGTATAACCACTTTGGAAAACCATTTGGCATTGTCTTCTACAATTAAACAGAAACTCACCCTGCAATCCAGTGACCCTGCTCATGGGTATTTACCAAAGCCAATAGAACACTTATGTTCAAACAAACAAACAAAAACCTATATGGAAAGGTTTCTAGTAGCCCTACTCAAAATTACCAAAAAGAATGAGCTACCGATACACACGACAACATGCATGAATCTTAAACACATTTTGCTTAGTAAAAGAAGTCAATCCCCAAATTCTACATAGTGCATAATTTCATTCACATGACATTTTGAAAAAGGCAAAACCTAAGAATGGAAAACAGATCAATGGTTGCCAGGGACTGGGGTTACAGAAAGCAATTAACTGCAAAGGGCACCTTTTTTTTTTTTGAGTTGGAGTTGGAGTCTCACTCTGCCGCCCAGACTGGAGTGCAGTGGCCGGTCCCGGTCACCGCAGCCTCGACCTGCTGGGCTCCAGCAATCCTTCTGCCTCAGCCTTCCAAGTAGCCGGAACTACAGGCGCACGCTACCCCGCCCGGC
>NW_007255446.1:98518-105625 GCF_000164805.1 Carlito syrichta
CACCTCAGCCTCCCAAAGGCGCGGGATTACAGGCTGAGCCACCGAGCCCAGCTACCTTTTTTTTTTTTAATTGAAATCTCACTGTCACCCAGGCTGGAGTGCAGTGGCATGCTCAAATGACCACCCCAGCATCAACCTGCTGGGCTCTGGAGGTTCTCCCACCTCAGCCTTTCAAGTAGCCAGAACTACAGGTGAGCGCTACCATGCTAGGCTAGATTTTTTTTATTTATTGTAGAGACCAGGCCTCGCCAAGTTGCCTGGGCTGGTCTCAAACCCATGGGCTCAGGCAATCCACTCACCTTGACCTCCCAAAGTGTTGGGATTACAGCCTGAGCCACCAAGCCCAGCCCGAAAGCTTGGATTTTAACCAGAAACTGTAAGGCCAAAGAACTATACAGTATCACTGTACTCTGGTTTGTAAATGTTTCTCATAGGGTACAGGTTAACAATTCTAAAAGTACTTAACATCGTTCAGTAAAAAAATGGGTTGAGGCCACCATCATATGGTGCCCAGACCAGCCTGGGTAACATTGCAAGACTTCATCTCTAACATAAATAAATAGATAAATAAATAAATAAATAGTGGGGTGTGGTAGTGTGTGTCTATAGTCCCAGCTACTTGGAAAACTGAGGTGGAACTGAGGTGGAAGGATCACCTGAGCCCAGAAGGTGAAGGCTGTGGTAGCTGTGGTCATGCCACTGTAATCCAGCCTGGGTGACAGAGTGAGACTCTGACTCAAAAACAAAAACAAAACAAAAAAGTGGGTTGAATAAATAAGTAAATGAATGGTAGGAAGGGAGCTAGGCTTTTCACTGTCAAAGAAAAACATTACAAAGAAGGAGGGGAATGCCTGCACGAGGCCTGTGGTGTTGGATTTATGTGGGCAACATCAGTATGAAATCATGTTTAGTTTAATAGGCAGAGCCATAGAAAGGAATGAAATCATGTCCTTTGCAGCATTATGGATTGAACTGGCAGCATTGTCCTTAGTGAAATGACTCAGAAACAAAACCAAAAAACCACATGTTGCCAGCTGCGGTGGCTCAAGCCTGTAATCCCAGCACTTTGGGAGACCGAGGTGAGAGGATTGCCTGAGCTCAGGGGTTCGAGACCAGCCTGGGCAACTTGGTGAGACCTCATCTCTACAATAAATCAAGAAATAAGCTGGGCGTAGTAGCATGCACCTATAGTTCCAGCTACTTGGAAGGCTGAGACATTTCGGGAGCGAATGTGATGTGGGGAGCAGATGAGCACTGTCACTGTAGCAGGCCTTGAATAAAGGCCCCAAGCGAAGACGAGGTCTCACTTAATGACCCCAAGCCCATAGGCAAGGTCTGGCTTGGAAGCTCTGCTTCCTAGCCAAAGGCAGGCTGTGAGGGATGCAGCCTGCTACATGAAATGGTGTCTCAGATGCCCACACATCCGGGTGCACATAGTACAGATAAAGCCTTAACTACAACAAGATAACTGTGGAACAGCTCGCCTTTTAGATAGCAACATAATTAAGTTATGGCTCCCTCACAGACCTTGAATCCCTTCCAACTTCTCTTGTGCTTGATTATAAAATAAACATGGTGAACTAGTTCGGGGCCACTTCTCCTCCATCAGAGGAAAGTGTCCCACCTGACCTCAACTTTTCTTTATGTCTTTGTGTCTGTGTCTTTTTTAATCTCTCGCTGCCCTCTTTTGGGACCCTCTTTTGCCATGGTAGAGGTGGAAGGATCACCTGAGACCAGCAGGTGGAGGCTGCAGTGTCTGTGAGCATGCCACTGCACTCCAGCCTGGGCAACAGAATGAGACTCCAACTAAAAAAAAAAAACATGTTTCTCACTTATAAGTGGGAGCTAAACAGTGGGTACATGTGGACGTACAGAGTATAATAATAGACTTTGGAGACCCTGAATAGTGGGAGAAGGGGAGTGGGGTAAAGGAAGAAATACCACTTACTGAGTGCAATGTATACTATTTGGGTGATGGGTACAGTAAAAGCCCAGATTTCATCACTACACAATATATCCATGTACCCCTAAATCCATTAAAATAAAATCATTTAATTTAAAAAATAGGTAGGTATGGTGGTAGGTAGATGACAGGCGGTAGATAGACATATAAATATGATGATAATGAAGACAGATAGGTAGATTATATAGATAAACGGGATATCTATATAAAGGATAGATAGATCTATATAAAGGATATAAATAAACAGATGATAGAAGATAAAGAGGATAGATAGAGGGAGGATGGGGGACAAATAAACAGATAAATAGATAATAGATGATAACAGAGAATAGATAGAGGATAGATTAAACAGATAGATGGGTAACTAGATAAACAGGTAGGTAGATAGATGGAGAATAGATATTTGTAGACATGTGTATACATGTATCAGTATATATGTATATTTCCTGGCTTGGTCCAGTGACAGGGCATCCCCAAAAGCAAGGAACGCACCCTCACTCAGATCTTGTTTTCTAAATACAATTCTCCAACTAAAGGAAGCAGGGCTCCTTGGAGACCTGGCTTGATACTAGGGCTGGGACAGGGAGAGTCTGAGGTGAACTCAACATCATATGGTGCCAACACTAGGGAAGTGCTCCAAAAGCAAGAGGATAGGGCAGCTCCAGGGGACACAGGAGCCAATCCGAAAGCACTCCCAAAGGCCAAAGCTGGAACAACTGGAGCCATGAAACAAACAACAGAGCAGTCAATAACCGGGAGTAGAAAATAAATATACAGGAGTTCATACTGATAAAAAGAAATGACCGAGTAAATAAATAGGGGTTAAGAGACAAGTCTTCCTTATAAAGAATCCTAAACAATATATGGAGATGCATTCCCCTCTAGCAGGTGCAATTTAATTCTCTTCTTGAGTGTGGGCTGGACTTGTCACTTGTGTCCAAAGATCAGAGTATGAAGAGGCAACACGGAAACTTGGCAGTGGAGAAATCGGGCAGACAGCACCTGATCCAAGTGATCAAGATTAACATCATCGATAATGTCATGGGAACGTGCCCCTAATGTGATGAGATGTCAAGGGCACCTCACCTCTGTATGTTCTTCCCAGAAGCCCATAACCCCAGTCTAGTCATGAGAAAACATCAGACAAATCCAAATTGAGAGACATCCTATGAAATACCTAACCAATATCCCTCACCACAGTAAGGTCAGGAAAAACAAGGAAAGTCTGAGAAACCGTCACAGACCCAAGGGGACTTAGGAGACACGTTGAAGAAATGCCAGATGGAATTCAGGAATACTGGTGAAATCCACTTGAAGTCTGGAGTTTGGCTAATAGTTGTGTCATGAGTAGTTAATTTTCTGGTTCTTATTACTGTACCATGGCTACGTAAGTTCTAAACAGAAAGGGGAAATGGGCGAGGGGTGATGGGAGCTCTTGGTACTATATCTGCAACTATCCTAGACACCTAAACATATTCCAAAACAGAACTTATTAAAATGAAATTGGAAAGCTGGGCACAGTGGCTCATGCCTGTCATCCCAGCACTTTGGGAGGCTGAGGTGAGAGGATTACCTGAGCCTAGGGGTTTAAGACCAGTCTGGACAACTTGGCGAGACTTCGTCTCTACAATAAATAAAAAAATTAGCCGGGCGTGATGGTGCACTTGGAAGGCACCAAGGTGAGGTGAAGGATTGCCTGAGCCCAGCAGATGGAGGCCACAGTGGCCGTTAGCATATCACTGCACTCCAGCCTGGGTGACAGAGTGAGACTCCAACTCAAAAAAAAGAAATGGAAATTTTAATTAGACTGAATTAAACTAGGCATATGTGAGTTATCAAGACTTTTCAAAGGGTAATGAAGCAACAGTGTCCACAAAGGAATGTATTTTCCAAATGTTCTGAGGTCAGCAGTTAGCAATGACTCCCAAGAAATGTTCTAAGAACTTAAATATGGCAAATCTTTCCTTTAAAGGATAAAGTTATCTGTTAAGTCATCTGTTGGTTGTTATTTTAACTGAACTATGGAAGATGAATGTGAATAAAAACACTACAAAGCAAATTCAGTATCTTGTGGCCATTTGTCAAAGTAGTCATCTGAGGGCTGCTGGCATTTCTCAACTCCTGACATCACAGTGGAATTCACAGATGTAAATTTCATGATGGGTTATTTAAGAAAAATTAGGATGTCTATATTACACTTTTCCACCCCATATTAATTGAAACCATTGCGAGAAACATAAAATCAACACTAGAATTCAATAAAATAAAGACTCCTTACTTTTTATCAGGCTTTCTGCTAGGTATTGTGGGCCATATAAAAACATAAAACTCATAATTCCCTGACTGTGGGAGCATATAATCTACTAGGGACTTAAACAAGTAGGGCTTACCAGTAGAACCTTAGATAGTCATAGGACTTAACAGATCAGAATACCAGAATGAATGACCCACAGCTGAGGATGGCTGGAGCCCAGACATTGGAGACTGTAGTGAGCTTTGATCACAACACTGCACTCCAACCTGGTGACAAAGAAAACCCCATCTAAAAAAAAAAAAGGAAAAATACAAGTTTTGCTAAAAGTGAACATAGGTGTCCTGGAAGGACAGAGAGAGGAAAGGGAGCAGACACATGTTTCTGTGTCAAGTGCTGAAAGCTGAGTGAGAGATGACAGGGTGAGTGAGATGCTGGCAGGGCCTTGGAGGAAGAGAGGCCAGGGTCTGCCCACTGCCGGGACTCTGAGAAGGTTGCTATGGCAAGAAGGCTGGGTGAGAAGTCTGGTGGGGAGAGGTAAGGCTGGAAAGGCAGCAGGGCCAGGTCTTGAGGGAAGGACCTGCTGAACGATATCCACGGGAGCCCTCGGAGAGCTTCAGGTGGAAGAAGGGCCACACAGGTGAAGACTCAAGAAGGTGTACCTGGCCGCTATGTGAGCAGGAATTACACAGAACTGGAGGTCAGCAGTTCACATTTGGTGGTTTCAGGAGGGGTCCCGAGGGCCCAGCATGAGAAGGGTGGTGTGGCAGGGAACAGAGAAAGGATATGGAATCCACACAACTTGGCAACTGACTGAATATGAGGAGATGGAAGGAAAGGCGGTGACCTCCACCAAAGACAGCGACTCCACATGGAGAAGACACAGACATGTGCTTCAGGGAAAGAGAATGTTTCCGTCTGAGACTTGGCCGGTCGGGTCTGAATTGTTGTGGGACATGAAAATGGACTCCCCAGTGGGCTGCTGGATGTTTTGGGTTGTAAGGGAGGAAGAGAGTGAGAACCAGCATGAGAGCAGCTCTAGAAAGTGGAGGAAGGCACAGTCAGGGGGCTGGTGACCTCAGATGTGGACATAGGAGGGAATCATCCAGAGGCCCAGGCTAGGGGAGCAGAGAGCCACGTCTAGAACCCTGTGACAACATGTGGCAGGAAGGGAAAAGGAGCCCCGCCAGGGAGAGCTGGGAAGGAGAGGGCAGAGTGGAGAGGGTGGCCAGGGTGCTGTGTCAGCAGCCCTGGGGCTGCTCATGTCCAGGGCCTTGGGGGCAAGCATAAACATGGCTCAGTGGATCTGTAGCCACGGATCTGTGGTCACAGCTCACTGGCAGCATTCCACTCAGGGTAAGGAGGTTGAGGAGGAAGCCACTGCACTGGGAGCAGGGACAATTTAGTGTGGAGAGTCACTGGGCATGGGATGTGTGGACATGTTTTGGAGAATTGGGAGCAGCCTGTGAGGACCAGCATGGCCAACAGTGCTGAGTGGGGCACCATGGTGATGGGTGGCAGAGTCTGAGAGGGAGAAGCAGAGACTTTATTTGTAAAATTTTTTTTGAGTTGGAGTCTCACTCTTGCCCAGGCTGGAGTGCAATGGTATGCTAACGGCCACTGCAGCCTCGACCTGCTGGGCTCAGGTGATCCTTCCACTTCAGCCTTCTAAGTAGCTGGAACTACAGGCACACGCCACCACACCTGGCTAATTTTTTTTTTTTTTAGTTGGAGTCTCACTCTGTCGCCCAGACTGGAGTGCAATGGCTGCTCCCGGCCACCGCAGCCTCGGCCTGCTGGGCTCCGGCGATCCTTCTGCCTCAGCCTTCCGAATAGCCGGAATTACAGTCATGCACCACCACGCCCGGCTGATTTTTTGATTTATTGTAGAGATGAGGTCTCGCTGCCTAGGTGGGTCTCGAACCCGCGGGCTCAGGCAATTCACTCACCTCAGCCTCCCAAAGGCGCGGGATTACAGGCTGAGCCACCGAGCCCAGCAAATTTTTTGATTTATTGTAGAGACGCGGTCTCACCAAGCTGCCTAGGCTGGTCTTGAATCCATGAACTCAGGCAACTCTCTCACCTTGGCTTCCCAAAGTGCTGGGATTACAGGTGTGAGCCACCATGCCCAGCCTAAGCAGGGACTTTAAACACCCCAGTGAAATCTAGGGGTTATGGGGTCACCCAGGTCTGAGTTCAGCGGCCAGCCAGTGCCTGTGCAGGTGCTGGCGTCAGACCATGGCACCCAGAAGCCACATGGATCCCAGCAAGTTGTTTAACTTCTTGAGCTTCATTTTCCTCCTTTGTAAAACAAAAAGGTGTAACTATGGCCTGGGATTGTTGTGAGATCAGATGGAAAGGACCCAGACAAAATGATTAATTGTGATCACTCAGGCCAAAATCTTGTAGGCTCCTTTGACTCATCTCTCTCCCTCACACCCTTCCAGGCAGTCAGGAACCCGTCTCCCCCTGGCTCCCCCTTATCTGTCTCCTTCCTCCACCTCCTTCCCACCATCACTTCAAAGTCGCCACTGCCACCTCACTGACCCCCTGGCCAGCCTCCTGCATGCCCAAGCCTCTCTCCTGCTTTGCTTTCTGAGCATTTATAATCCCCTGACATTTTTGTGTATTTTCTTTTAGCTTTTAAATTGTTTTCCAAGTGTAAATTCCACAGGGGGCAGGGATTTTTCACCCTTCCCCTGGACTCGCCCCGCCCTCTGGGCTTACCCCGCCCCTCCCCAGGCCTGCCCCACCCCTCCTCCAGGCTTCCCCGCCCCTTCCTCCGGGAGGGCCCGCCTCTCCGCTCCTCTCCTGTGGGCCCCTCCCCTCTCCCGGATCGGGCCCCCCCCATGTCGGCGGCTCCAGGCGCCCCGAGTACGGAGGGCGGCGCCTG
>NW_007255446.1:105715-128160 GCF_000164805.1 Carlito syrichta
CGGCCCCCCAGTCCGGCCGCCTCCTCCCCGGCACCCTCCTCCCTGGCCCCCTCCCCGGCCCGCCTCGGGGTCAGCCGCGCTCCCAAGCGCGCTGGGGTGTCCTCGGCTGCGGGGCACGGGCTCGGTCAGCCTCGCCGGCGTCGTCTTGCCCCCACCTCGGCGGTGTCGTCCCTTAGCCGCGTGCTCGTGGGAGCCCGGCGCCGCCTGACCAGTGGGAACCCGGTGTCCTTGTGGTCGGGTGGAGGCGGCTCCTGGCGGGGTGGGCCTGACCCGCAGTCGTGCGAGACCTGGCAGGGTGGCCGGGGCGAGAGACCCCGACTGTTCGCCGAGTCCCGAGCCTGACGCCAGGGCGGGTCCCTGGGAGCCGCCGGCGCCGAGCTGCCTCGAATCCCCGCGCGTCGAGGAGTTGCGGGCTCGCAGCCTCTCTGCTTTCCCGCATCTTGGCCCTGGAGCTTGCGCTGTGGGGAGGGGGAGGGTGTTCGACGTGGGAACGTCCCCACGGAGGTCTGGGGCGGGTGTCCTCGGCTGCCCTCGGCCGCCCTCGCTCTGCAGGGTCGCCCCTGCCCCCCGCCGTGCCCTCCGGCCCGCGTCGGAGTCTGCGCAGCGGCCTTGGGGTTCGCGCCCTCGGGTTGATGCCCCGTTGCCGGGCGCTCCGCGCGGGTCTGTGCGTTTGCCTGGGACCTCCTCTCGGCTCTGCAACTTGGGCCGAGCGGTGGAGCCCGGGAGGAGTCTCAGGAACAACCCGGGGGCTGGAGGGGCCTGGGAGAGGGTCGGGGGTGCTCGGGCTGCAGCGCGATTGGAAGTGTGAGCGACGGGGAGATCCTTCTCCAGGCCTTTGCTGTGATTTCTTTTCACTTTGGACTTAACGCTTTTTTTTTGGAGTCCAAGTCTCACTCTGTCGCCCATGCTGGAGTGCAGGGTCACGCTCACTGCCTCCGCAGCCTCGACCTGCTGGGCTCAGGCAGTCCTTCTGCCTCAGTCTTCCGAGTAGCTGAAACCAGAGGCACGCATCACCACGCCCAGCTCATTTTTTAATTTATTGTAGAGCCAGCAGCTGAGCAGTTTTGTGAACTGTGCAAGAACATATATTTATTAAGAGAAACATGCCAGGTGGTAGAGAAGCAGTCTGTCTTCGCTTACTTTTCTGTTTGACTTACACATCCTCCACAGGGGGTTTAAATGTTTACAGATTGAACTGGACCATATTGGCAAATAAAAGTGGCTTGTGTGTGTTTATATATTAGAGGGTAATATGCAGTACATATTAGAGGGTAATAGCTTTTTTTTTTCAGAATGAGAAAATGGCAAGCCTTCTCCAAAGCACTTGAACTTCAGATAACACTTAACATCATCACATTAGAACGAGAACTTTTTATAGAGGAAAGGTTAGTATTAAAAAAAAAAAAATTGGCTGGGTTCGGTGGCTCAGTCGGTAATCCCAGCATTTGGGAAGCTGAGGTGAGGAGATTGCCTGAGCTAGCGGGTTCAAGACCAGCCCGGGCAACTTGGTGAGACCTCATCTTACAATAAATAAAAAAATTAGCCGGGCATGGCAGTGTGCACCTGTAGTTCCGGCTACTTGGAAGGCTGGGGTGGAAGTATCATCGAAGCCCAGCAGGTCAAGGCTGTGGAGGCCGTGAGCGTGCCCCTGCATTCCAGCCTGGGTGACAGAGTGAGACTCCTACTAAAAAAAAAAATCGACTTTATGCAAACTTTGATGGCAACTTTTTCTTTAACACATATTTACCCCTTATGTTGGGACTTAAACAGCTCAGAGGTGGGGGAACCTACACAGTCATTTGCTAACAGCATGTTGTAAATCTGTTCATGTTAGGGTGTCCTTTGAACATTTTGTGATGGGAAATAGAATAACAAGAGTGGCAAAACTCTAATCACAAGCGTCCAGATCTTCCCCTTTTATGGTGAGTGGTTTTGGTGGTTGGTGGATGGTTCTTTTTCTTTTTTTGAGTAGGAGTCTCACTCTGTCGCCCAGACTGGAGTGCAGTGGCCGCTCCCGGCCACCGCAGCCTTGACCTGCTGGGCTCCAGCGATCCTTCCGTCTCAGCCTTCCAAGTAGCCGGAATTACAGGCATGCGCTACCACACCCGGCTGATTTTTTGATTTATTGTAGAGATGAGGTCTCGCTGCCCAGGCGGGTCTCGAACCCGTGGGCTCAGGCAATCCACTCACCTCAGCCTCCCAAAGGCGTGGGATTACAGGCTGAGCCACCGAGCCCGGCTGGATGGTTCTTTTAAAAGTTTTTTAGGATGACACGTGGTGGCATTTGAGACTTGGGACACATGAATGTTGCTCTGAGTGCATTCTTTCTACTGTGGGCTTTTTCTATTGGATCTTACTATGAGCAGGTGGCTGCTCAATGTCTCTCTTCTTGGCTCAAGAAAGACGTGGAAGCAGGAGGCAAACACAGGAGTGGTTTCCTGGCCTCACACCTGAACTGGAAGTGTGGAGTCAGGGACATGGAGCTCCGACTGGAGGGAATAGCGCTGGCCTCATGGAAGGGCATTCAGTGTCCACTTTGCTGTTCAACTACTTGGTTGTTCGGTACATAGATGAGTATCAGTGGCTGTAACTAGATTCTAGGTTTGAGTTTAGCTTAGTCCTTGGCTTCAAGTACAAATTAGGAATTCAGGCTTTAGGCCAGAAGTTTGGTTAATCACAAGCTGGGGGCCAACACTTTGGGTAAGACTCCACCTGGAGCTATTTGGAGAAAGGCTTTCCTTTCCTCATCCTTGGGGTAACCTTGAGCCTCTGGGTTGTTTGTGAATTGACAGGGGTCTTCTGTGGAACAGAGGAGTCTTTTGAAGGTCTTGTGTTTGTATCTTTTTTTTGCCATTTGTTGGAGCATGGATCTGGGGATGCCTGGGTGAACTTTCTTATCTCCCTCAAGCTGAAAGGTCCTTCCTCAGACTGTGGAAGGATGATGGAGGCTTCTGTTAGCTTCCCCAGAACTGGTGTATAACCTCTCGTACATTAAAATCATGTTCAGTTTCTCAAATAAACCAGGCCCTCCAGGTGCTTCTGATGAACTCAAGTTTGAGAAACTCTGGTATATGCCATTTTTTGTGAATTGACTATCACTTTGTGTCTCATGAGAGGAAATTGGCACTTTTTTTTGTATGTGACACACCCTCTAATAACCCAGTTACCTTATTTTGGAGTCTACTTTGTGGAGTAAGAAGGGATTTTTGATTGTTGGCGTTTCTTTTTTTTTTTTTTTTGAGTTGGAGTCTCACTCCATCACCTAGGTTGGAGTGCAGTGGCAAGCTCACAGCCACCCTAGCATCAACCTGCTGGACTCTGGCGATCCTTCCGCCTCAGCCTTCCAAGTAGCTGAAATTACAAGCACGAGCTACCATGCCCGGCTAAGTTTTTGTTTGTTTGTTTTGTTTTATTGTAGAGACGAGGTCTTGCCAGGTTGCCAGGGCTGGTCTCAAACCTACTGACTCAGGCAATCCACTCACCTCGGCCTCCCAAAGTGCTGGGATTATAGGCTGAGCCACCAAACCCGGCCTGTCAGGTGTTTCTTAGGATGGCCATCATTTATTGTTACTGTTAAACATCTGAGGGGAAATCAATCTTCAAAATCTCTAGGCTTTTGAAACCTTTGGTAAAAAATTTACAGTTACAGGTGTCTATCGAGTGAGATGTTTTAGCCACTGATGATGGGAAACCCAACCCACTCTGACTTACACAGGGAGGTCACAGAAGAAAAGTCCAGGCCTGCTCCTAGGGGAACCAGCCTCAAGGGCCCAAGTGGCTCCTATTCTGTGCATGGTGTCTTGCATCTGCAGAGAGCGGGAGGTTGGCTCTCTCAAGAAAGAGAACTGCCTCTGGCCAGGCTGCATGAATCAATAGTGGGAGGTGGCCGCCTGTGGTTGTTGCCCTGCACTTGCTGCTGCTGTGTCCTAGAGGCCGGAGGTGTGGGCGCAGAGGGACAAGCTTGGGGGCCTGGAAGACTGTGTGAGCCTCACCACACAAATAGCTTGTCACCTCCACCAGGCTCAGGTGCTGGTCTTGGCTGTGGGAAGTGGCGCCCAGGTCTCCTGGTATTTGGTTTTAAAATTGGAATGTGCATTGAGTAGTGCCCGTCACATCTTCTGTGCTTTCGGTGAATTCTTTCCGGTAGCCCTCAACAATGGTTGGCTGAGCCAGGTTGGCTGTTGCCCCATCTTACAGATAGTGAGTTTGAAGGTCAGAGAAGTTAACCACACACTTAAGGTCACATGGAGGTCAGGCTTTCTGCAGATCCCACAGCCGCCAATGCCCTCATCGTCTCCCAGCACGAGGGTGTTTCTACCATCCCTTGTTGTCTCAGAGGAATTAGGTAATTTCTTTTTTTTTGAGTTGGAGTCTCACTCTGTCACCCAGACTGGAGTGCAGTGGCGGCCACTGCAGCCTCGACCTGCTGGGCTCTGGCGACCCTTCCGCCTCAGCCTTCCGAGTAGCTGGAACTACAGGTGTGCACTACCACACCCGGCTCATTTTTGATTTATTGTGGAGATGAGGTCTCGCCAAGTTGCCCAGGTGGGTGTCGAACCCGCGGGATCAGGCAATCCACTCACCTCAGCCTCCCAAAGGCGCGGGATTACAGGCTGAGCCACTGAGCCCGGCTTTTTTTTTTTTTATTTTTTTTATTTTTTTGAGTCAGAGTCTTACTCTGCCACCCAGGCTGGAGTGCAGTGGCATGCTCACGGCCACCACAGTCTCGACCTGTTGGACTCAGGTAATCCTTCCGCCTCGGCCTTCCAAGTAGCTGAAAGTACAATCATGTGCCACCATGCTCGGCTAATTTTTTTATTCGTTGTAGAGATGAGGTCTCACCAAGTTGCCGAGGCTGGTCTCGAACCTGTGAACTCAGGCAGTCATCTCACTCAGCCTCCCAAAGTGCTAGGTTTATAGGTATGAGCCATTGTGCCTGGCAATTTCCTTACCTTAAAAAGAAAATGATGTGTTTTCAGTGTTGGTAAAAAGCTGTGACTTACGTGATCCTGTCTTCACATGTTAGGTGAGAGGCAGTATGGGAAAGTTAATTCAAATCCCCATTTTATTTTATTTTTTTGCTAGAGTTTTACTGCTTGATTAAAGTTCACTTTTAAGCAAGAGAATTGGTGACTTAATGAGTTGTGTTTTCCTTCCTATGGGCTTTGTGTTTATGTGTTTACCCACGGAAATAACATTTAAAAAAAGGAGTCTGATGCAGGGACTGGGACAGAGAGTCTGAGGGCTTGCTGCCGGTGGCCCCTGGCACTCCCTTCATGCCCAGAGGGTGTCAAATCATAAACATGATAAACATGAGAACCAATACCAGTCAACATGATGAAACATTCACTGATTTGGAGTTTTAGCTTCAAGGGCACAGGAATGTAGTAAACAGCTATAAACTATTTAAAAACCAGCAAGGAGCCTCTGCTCAGTCCCGACTTTGATGAGCAGGTTATTGTAACCCTAGGGAGAGCTCCTGTGTCTAGAACGAGTCAGCCTGCCCTGTACTCAGTTGGCTTGAGCAGGGATGTGCTGCACTGTCCAGCCATGTGACCTTGGGGTTCCCTGCTGTGCTCGTAGAGGCAAAACCAGCAAGGGAAACTGGGCTGCACATCAGTTCCCCAGTGTGGGAGAGGCAGCAGGACCTTGAACAGACTCAGGAATGCGGTTCCCATGTGGATGGGGGAGTATAGCTGAGGACTTCCTGTTCTGGTATAACCAGGAGGTGGTGCCTCCTGCCCCAGGCATATGCTCCCTGGCTTCAGGTGACTGCTTCACTGCTCTCCATAGACCTAACAACGGAAGTGATGGGCCAAGCTTGTCCCCCTGACTCCATGCAAGTACAGAAACATGGATGTCCAATTTCAGAACCCCACAATTTATGTTCATGGCCTGTTCTTGTTTCTGGTAGTGCTTCTCAGGAAACTGCGTCGAGCATGATGTTTGTAGAAGGCTGGACTGAAGTGGACACAGTCCACAGCCTGCATAATTGAAGATCAGCCAGGCCTTGCTCTGTGGCAGAAGTCTAAAACATGGTTGGTAATGGGGGCTGCAAAACAAAGCAGTTCTTGAAACATTTTAAATTCTTCTTGAATTTTTACTGTTCCATCTGTACACATAAAATAGAACTGATACTTGTAGTTTTTACCACTTAAAATTCTCATAATTCAAGTTCATGTAAAATGTGATTGCCTTGCTGTGAACACCGTCTTAACCAAGCATTCATAGTTATGGTCACTGGTAACGAGCCATCCATGCTTCCTGCTGAGATGCAGTGTGAAGGCACACCTTGCTCTGGGGTGTTCCATCACCTGAATCTAATTGTGCAAGGACACCAGACAGACTCCATGTGTGGGGCATTCTACAAAACACCTAGTTTGTGTACTCTTCAAACATCTCAAGGTTAAGAAACCTGAAGAAAGACTGAGGAGCTGGTCTAGTTTAAAGGGGACAAAAGGGACAGGACTTTAGGACTTTAAAGGGGACAAAAAAGACAGGACTTGAAGCTGTACACAGTGCTTGACCTTTGACTGGACTCTGGACTGAGGTGACTAGATAGCTGTAAAGGACATTTTGGGGACAGTGGACAGAATTTGAATGTGAATGGTGATTAGGTGATAGCATTGTGTCAATAGTTTGTTGTGCTGGTATTGTCTCCTAGAGTTTGGTAAATACATATTGAAGTATTTAGGAGAACAAAGTCTGACTCTCTTTTTTTTTTTTTTTGAGTTGGAGTCTCACTCTGTCGCCCAGGCCAGAGTGTAGTAGCATGCTCACGGTCACCCCACCGTTGACCTGCTGGCCTCTGGTAATCCTTCCGCCTCACCTTCCAAGTAGCTGGAACTACAGGTGCACGCACGCTACCACACCTGGCTAATTTTTGATTTATTGTAGAGACAAGGTCTTGCCAAGTTGCCTGGGCTGCTTTCAAACCCGTGGGCTCGACAATCCACTTGCCTCGGCCTCCCAAAGTGCTGGGATTATAGGCTGAGTCACTGAGCCCAGCCAAGTCTGACTCTTAATCTCAAATAGGGGGTGGAAAAAAGGAGGTGGACGTGGAAGGAAGGAGAGAAAAATAAGTGAACCTGATAAATGGGGCAAGCGAAAGCAGTTGGCAAAGCCAGCTGGGTAAGGGGTAGTAGAGAATTATTTGTACTGTTTTGCAACTTTTCTATTAATTTGAAATAATATTAGAATAAAAAGTTACAATAAGAAGTGCCTGCCCTGAATTCACTGTGATCTAAAGACCTCCTACCAATAAAAAGCTTACTATATTTCACCCGTTTTAAGATACACCTTTTTTTTTTTTAAACATGATAACACTTTTGAATTTGAGGTACACCTTAAAATCGATGCTATCTTAGCATTGGGTCAGATTTTTTTTTTTTTGAGTCAGAGTCTCACTCTGTTGCCTAGACTGGAGTGCAGTGGCACAATCACGGCCACCACAACCTCAACCTGCTGGACTCAGGTCATCCTTCTGCCTCAGCCTTCCAAGTAGCCGGAATTACAGGCATGCGCTACCCCAGCTAATTTTTAAAAAATTTATTGTAGAGATGAGATCTCACCAAGTTGCCCAGGCTTGTCTTGAACCCCGGAGCTCAGGCAATCCTTTTGCCTTGGCCTCCCAAAATGCTGAACTACAGGCTTGAGCCACTGTGCCCGGCCTATTGGGTCAGATTCTGACAGCAGTTTTTTTTTTCATTTGTCTTAAAACTAGTGGTATCTTTTGTTTGATAAAATGTGTTTTTCTTTGTCTCTGTTGTCTGAGCAGTGAGAAAAAAGAAGACAGTCCTTTAGTAGTTCACATATAAAGGTTTTTCAGTCTCTCATGGCCTCTATGCTTCAGGCCAGACATCCAGCTACCTGGTTCAGTTCCATCTCGGGCCATGTAGATATTTCAGACTCAGCCTGTTACAGGCTGGCTTTCTGTCTTTCCTTCCATCCCAGTTTTCTCATCTCTGTTTCCTGCCTAAGGGGACAGAAGGAATTTTATCTGGTGGTGCCCCAAATGTCCCACGAGAGGAGCTCAGGGACCTATCTAGAAGGGAAACTAGGACTGTAACTTTTTTTTCTTTTTGAGTCAGGGTTCTCATACTGTCGCCCAGGCTGGAGTGTAGTGACATGATCACGGCTCACCACAGCCTTGACCTTCTAGACTCAAGTAATCCTGCCACCTCAGCCTCTTGAGTAGTTGGGACTATAGGCACAGGCCACCATGCCTGGCTAATTCTTTTTTTTTCTTTTTTCTTTTTTGTAGAGATTAGTTCTCGCTATGTTGCCCGAGCTAGAAGGGCTGTGATATTTTGTTTTAGTTTAGTTTTGGCATGGACTTCAAGTATTTGCAGTAGCAAAATACAGTGATTTCCCCACTTGTTACCCGACTACCACATTTTTATCTATGATTAGGATGAGGAGGCAATCTGAGCAATTCTGAGTCTGCTTTTAGGGCCTTTGAATTGTTGGTGTTGACACTGACCTTCACAGCAGGCTCATTCTTTAGAAGTGGAAACCCAAAACATTCAGACAGTTCTGTGGACTTTTAAATATGTGTTTTAAATATGTGAAGAAGGCATGGAAGAGCAAGGATGCTCTGTGTTGTGCCTTCTGGCTCCTAGTTGTGTGACTGGAATTTCAGATATGAAAGTTGGAATAATCATGAGAAGGGGGAAGTTGTTCTTAGGTTTTTTTAAGGTAGATTTCATAGACTGTGTTATTCTATCCTCTTATTTTCTTTATTGCCAAAATCAAACAAGAAAGGTTACACCCAGGTTCTGGTGAAGAGAAAGTATCTCACGGTTTCATAACATGAATGAATGTATGGGGGTCATGGAATGTTTGTTTGAAGTGTTGCATTTTCATGTTGGGGAGTATTCAAGTTAATGTTGTTTCCTTATGATTAGGTCTACTAATACAGATTCGTGCATGACATTAGGACTTTCCAGTTTGGTTTAGAGCTGGTAGGGATCTTTTTCATATATTCTGGATACCAAATTCCTATACTTATTTTATGGCGAAACTTTAAAAAAATATTCAAAACTACTTTGGATGTGTGTATTCTGTTAGCAGGCGTGAGGCAGGCAGTGAAGCTTGGTGTTCCGGCTCTGGGTTTAGAATTCAGTGTGAGTTTACTTACTGGCTCTGTGACCTTGGGCAAATTGCTTAGCCTCTCTGTGTCTCAGTTTCCTTGCCTGAAAATGGTGATAATAGCACCTCCCTCACAAGGCTAAATTTCTAAGTGCTTAGGAATGTGCCCAGTACATGATGAGTCCTCAATAAATATTCATTTTGCATTATCAAAAGATAATTAGCAAAAGCAAACACTCTCCCGAGGGGTCAGGAGTAGAGACCATCTCCAGTGCCTTGACCACCCACAGAGAGTGAACCCCAGGACCTGCAGGACTGGGATGGGAGGGCTTAGAAGATATCCTGGGGCCCTTTTTATTTTTCTCCCTCAACCTTTGAGGTCACTTGACTGAAACAAAAATAAGTTGCAACAGTTGTCCCACAAAGAGAAACTTCTCAGAATGACAAAATGTGCAGACATTTCAAAAAGTTGTAAACTTAAGTAACTTAAAGGTAGATGTACCGGGTTGACCCAGACCCTGCTGTGAACTCCAGGTTTTGGCCTCATGCCCTTTGATATGTACTCGAGGGGAAGCCTGTGTGTCTAGACTGCTGCTTTGTTCTACTGATTTTAGTAATTTTTTTTTTTTTTGGAGGCCTCGCTGGGATGACTTTAGTATTTTTTTTTTTTTTTTTTTTTTTTTTTGAGTTGGAGTCTTACTCTGTCACCCAGACTGGAGTGCAGTGGCTGCTCCCGGCCATTGCAACCTCGACCTACTGGGCTCTGGCGACCCTTCCGCCTCAGCCTTCCAAGTAGCAGGAACTACAGGCATGCGCTACTATGCCTGGCTACTTTTTGATTTATTGTAGAGATGAGGTCTCGCCAAGTTGCCCAGGTGGGTCTCGAACCTGCGGGCTCAGGCAATCCACTCACCTCAGCCTCCCAAAGGCACGGATTACAGGCTGAGCCACCGAGCCTGGCTGACTTTAGTATTTTTAATAGACAAGTGTTGATGTGTTGATGCAGTTCATGTGCTCATTAGCTTTCATTGATGTTGAAAATATATTCCATGGTGGACTGTGTTTCTCTTTTGTGAGGTGTTGGATTTTTTTCTGAACTAGGGAAACTTTTAAAGTAGCATCCTATAAAGAGTTTCCAAGTCTTACTATTTTCCTTTTCTTTGCATATGAAATGTCTACATCTTCCCTACAGTCCTGTTGCTGTGTACTCAGGTTACTGGTAGATTGTGTATGCAGTGGATCAGAACCTTCCCCCTGACTCCTCTGTTCCATTCATTCCTTCAGTGAAGCTGGAGGTTGACCCTGCTCAACAGGCCCACCCCTCAACCCCACAGGCCAGGCATGTGGAACCATCTCATGCTGCCTGTTGTGAAGCAGGGAGGAAGCCGTTTCTTGAGTTGTTTTAACTTGTATTTCCTTAAAAATGAGCAATACTGAGCCTGTGAAACGCAGGCTTATTTGCGCTAACAAGAAGCATGATTGCACCCTTCATAATCAGCCCCTCTCTTTCTGGGTGCATTGATGTGGTTCTTCCAGGAGGAAAATGCTGTAGGACAATGCACACCCTCATCTGGCTGCACGACTGCTCTTGCTTGTTAAGAATGTGGGCCCGGCCGGGCTTGGTGGCTCAGCCTATAATCCCAGCACTTTGGGAAACTGAGGTGAGTGAATTGCCTGAGCCCCCGGGTTCGAGATCTTCCTGGGCAACTTGACGAGACCTCATCTCTACAATAAATAAAAAAAAATTAGCCGGGCATGGTAGCGCGTCTGTAGTTCCAGCTACTTGGAAGGTTGAGACGGAAGGATCGCCAGAGCCCAGCAGGTCGAGGCTGCGGTGGCCGGGAGCGGCCACTGCACTCCAGTCTGGGCGACAGAGTGAGGCTCCAACTCAAAAAAAAAAAAAAGAATGTGGGCCCAGGGAACTTTGACTCTCACACACAGGTATTGAAAGAGCAAGTCATCTCTTTTTTCAGAGAAATAACAACCACTTGCCTGGGATCTCAGATATTTTGGAAAAGAAAAAAAAATGTGAGAATCTCTATGATGTCTCCTCTGGACTCCTCTTTGGTAGAGACTAAAATGCTCTGGCCCTGGTGGTTTTGTAACCAGGTGGGGCCTTTCCATGATGTTCAGTGTAGGACCACATCGTGGCCCAGCTGCATTTAGGAGGGATGCCCTGCACACTCCACCTTGCCTGCCACCTGCTTGCTCCAGCACAAGCTGTCGTCCTCGGCTTCAAGAGGGAATCTAGGTTACTAGTCCTTGGCCTCTCAGGTGTCTCTCTCAGCACGTATCTTCACCCACATCTCTGCTGTCTTCTGCATGGTGACCTCGCAGGAGGAGGCGACCTGGCCAGTCCTGTCCTCTAGGCCCTGAGATCCTGGGTGGGCACACCTTGGAATCAGCAGCGTTGTTGCATCAGGCCAGCATTCCACCCTGTTTCTCCTCCTGCTGAACATGGGGAAGCCGCTTTGGGACACTGATTGTCACAGTCCCTCCAAGGTAAATGTCAGTTATTTTGTTTAATAAAACTAGGGATAAACTCCTTAGCATGTATAAACCTGCAGCAGGGATAATTTGTTGACATTTAATATGCATTTTATTCTGGTTTTGTTTTCCCATTCCAAGATGGCAGCCAGCACCTTGTGTTTCCTTGCTTCCAGAGGGTTTATGTTACATGGCTGGAGGCAGAAGTTTTCTAGAAGATGAGCTCTCTCTTAAAAAATCTGCATACATCGAAACTGACTTAAATGTTTATGTCTGTGCACAAATCTGAGTTGTAACATGCATAGGTTTGCATAACTGTCACAGTGAGCATAGAGAATAGTTCCAGCACCCAAAACCACTCTTGCTGCCCTTTGCATCCTAACCCCTGCCATTTTCTGTCCCTATCGCTTTGCCTTTTCTGGAATGTCACTTGCATGGGATTTTACAGCATGTAACCTTTTCAGACTGGCAGATTTCACTCTGTGTTTATGGTGTCGTGTGTATGAATGCTTTGCTCCTTTTTGATGATGAACAGGATTCCAGGGAGGGATGCACCCTACTGTATATATCCATTCACCCACTGGAGGACATAAGGATTGCTTGCAGTTCTTGATGATTAGTAACACAGCTGCTGTAAGCATTTGTGTACAGGTTTTGTGAGAGCACGTTCTCATTTCTCTAGGGTGAATAGTTAGGCGAGGGATTCCTGGGGCATGTGGGAAGTCTGTGTTTAACTTTGTAAGAAACTGCATTCTTTGAGAATGACGTTTGCAGTCCTTCTGCTGCTCTCATGTGTTTGATCTTTACCCTCCTTGCCCGTGCTTGGTATTGGCAGTTTTTAAAAGCATTAATTTTAGCTGTTCTAATAGATGTGTCATGCCATCTCACTGTAGTTTTAATTTAATTTAATTTCCCTGATAGTGAATAATGTAGAACATTCTTTCATATGTTTATTTGCCATTCACATATCTTCCTTGGTGAAATGTGTCTGTTTTAGTCTTTTATGAGTTTTTTTTTTTTTTTTTTTGAGTTGGAGTCTCACTCTGTCGCCCAGACTGGAGTGCACTGGCTGCTCCCGGCCACCGCAGCCTCGACCTGCTGGGCTCTGGTGATCCTCCCGCCTCAGCCTTCCGAGTAGCCGGAATTACAGGCGTGAGCTACCATGCCCGGCTAATTTATTTTATTTTATTGTAGAGATGAGGTCTCGCCTGCCCAGGCGGGTCTTGAACCCACGGGCTCAGACAATCCTTTTACCTCAGCCTCCCAAGGCGTGGGATTACAGGCTGAGCCACTGAGCCCGGCTAATAGGGCCATTTTCATTTCTTCCTTTTCAACTGGTATGCCTTTTATTTCTTTTTCCTTCATTGCACTACCTAGGACCTCATAGAGGTTGAGTAGGAGTGGGGAGAGTGGGCATCCTCGCCTTTTTCCCAGTGTTAGTAGGGAAACTGTGTCATCTTTCATTCCGTATGATGTTGGCAGTGGGTTTCTGTAAATGCCTTTCTATTCCTGTTCTGTTTGCTGAGAACTTTTCTCATGAGTGAATGTTGCCTTTTGAACTGCTTTCTCTACATCCATTGATGGGATCTTGTAGTTTTTCTTCTTTATTATAATAAAGAAGTTTTTATTATAATATACAGTTTGTCTTCTGTTATTATGATTGATCATGATTGATTTTTGAACATCAAATCAGCTTTGTGTTTCTGGTATAAACCCCCCTCATGTATTATTTTTTGTGTATTATATCATATTCCTGGATTTTATTTGCAAATGTTTTGTTGAGGAATTTTGTATCTACATTCATGAGGGATATTGATTTGAATTTTTTCCTTTGTATCATCATTGTTTTGTTTTGGTATCAGGATAGTGCTGGTCTCATAAAATGAGCTGGGATGAGTTGTCACTTCTTTTATTTTCTGGACGATATTGTAGGATTAGTGGTATTTCTAATTTAAATGTTTGATAGGAATTGTTAGTAGAGCTATCCAGGACTAGAGCCTTTTTTTGCAGAAGTTTTAAAATTATAAATTCAGTTTCTTTAATAGTTATAGGGTTATTATTCAGATTATCTATTTTATTTGGGGGAAGTTCTGATAGTTTGTGATTTTCAAGAAACGGATCCATTTAATCTAAGTTGTTGAATTTATGTGTGTGGAGTTTTCATAGTATTTCTTTATCTTTCTTATGTCTGCAGAACCTGTAAAGATTGACAATTTGTATCTCCTTTCTTTGTTTTTCCTTTGCTGGTCTTGTTAGAGGTTTATCAGTTTTATTGATTTTTCTCTAAAAATCAACTTTGAGTTTCACTGATTTTTTTTTCTGTTACTTTTCTGTTTTTAATTTTATTGATTTCATGGCTTTATTCTTTTCATTTTTTTGTTTGCTTAAGTTCATTTTGCTCTTTTTCCCCCTAGTTTCTTGAGGTAGAAGCTGAGATTATTGATTTGAGACCTTTCTTCTTTTCTAATATAAATGTGGGTGATATAATTTTCTCTCTGAGAACTGCTTTAGCTGCATCCAAGAGATTTTATCTTATTATAATTTTATTTGATTAATTTTTTTGAGTCGGGGAGTCTCACTCTGTTGCCCATGCTGGCGTGCAGTGGCTTGATCACAGTTTACCAAAGCCTCGACCTCCTGGGCTTCAGTGATCCTTCCACCTCAGCCCCACGAGTAGCTGGGCCTAACAGCCACACCACCATAATGACTTATTTTTTGTGTGTGTGCTGGTCCAGACACAGATTTCAAAGTAATTAAACTTTCTGTGTTGAAGGAGATAAAAGACAAGATTGAAAATTTCTACAGAAAACTGCAAACTATTAAAAGGACTATAAAATAGTAACTAGAGTCCAGAGATGAAAAAAATGGTCATAACTAACACTAACTCAGTGACTGAGTTGACTTCACATTTGATGGCCTTCGCCGAATGCCCTGTCCTTGTGTCCCCTCCGTGATTCTGATGGAAGAGTCTGTCTGGTGCTAGCATGGCTTAGAATAAAAGCTCTGGAATCCGCTTCACTGTCGATTAACAGTATAAAGCTGCAATTGGCCATAGACATCCAGAGGATCATGCATTACGTTTCTTTTAATGAACTTTTAGCTTGAGTGGAGGCAAGGAGAAAATGCAAAAACGCTTAAGGGAAATAAGTTTCTGTCTTCTTTTTTTTTTTTTTGAGTTGGAGTCTCACTCCATCGCCCAGGCGGGAGTGCAGTGGCACACTCAAGGTCATCCCAGCTTCAAACTGCTGAGCTCCGGCGATCCTTCTGCCTCAGTCTTCTAAGTAGCCAGAACTACAGATGTACACTACCACGCCTGGCTAATTTTTGATTTTTTTTGTAGAGACGAGGTCTCACCAAGTTGCCTGGGCTGGTCTCGAACCCATGGGCTCAGGCAATCCACTTGCCTCGGCCTCCCAAACTACTGGGATTACAGAATGAGCCACTGAGCCCAGCCGTGTCTTCTTTTTTTCTAAATCTGATAGGGGCAGGGTTCCTTTTTTCTTTAAGTAAACATGATGGGAGCCAAAGTATTTGGAAAAGGGAGACTAATGCCCTCTGTTGCATAGGTGCTAACTGTTGTATATGCTTTTTTCACTGTTCTCTTGTCATTGAATTCACTTCTGATCCTCTTTATTTCATTCTCTGGCTTAAAATGTTTCCCCTTTTAAAAGCTTTTTTGCAGACAGATGTGCATGTAGCAAGCCTAGCTAGAGCCTTGTAAATACTATCTTTTTTTTTGGAATCAGAGTCTCACTCTGTCATCCTGACTGGGCATGCTCACAGCCACCGCAGCCTCGACCTGCTGGACTTAAGCGATCCTTCTGCCTCAGCCTTCCAAGTAGCTGGAACTACAGGCATGCGCCACCACACCCGGCTAATTTTTATTTTATTTTTTATTATAGAGATGAGGTCTTACCAAGTTGCCCAGGCTGGTCTTGAACCCGTGGGCTCAGGCAGTTCTCTCATCTCAGCCTCCCAAAGTGCTAGGATTATAGGCTGAGCCACCACACCCGGCAGTATTATCTTTTGAGTTCTGAAATTGACCTGGCTTTTGACTTTTCCTGTGTGGAAGCATTAAAAAAAAAAAGAGGTGTCAGTGTTAAGGACGTTGCTGAATAGTAAGTCAGTACTCCGAGGTCCAAGTGGCGTTTTCCGCTGACACTCCTGAGCCGCTGTGTGTCCTCCACCACCTCTGGCCACAGCATGGATTTGCTTCTGCTTGTACATGATGAGGTTCTGCCATCCTTTGTTTGGAGTAAAAGAAAAATTCACATCGCCTTTTTCCCAGCACAGAGTAGGCCAGGGAGAGAAGGAGTGAGACTCCATGGACATCGATCGAGGATGCATTAAGAGCCAGTCTCACGCTGAGCAGAGGCCAAAGAGACAATATCTATGCCAAAGTCCTATTCTGGGTGAGGCTGGGTGTGGGTGATTGGCCAGCCTGTTTTCCTGTAACCTCAGTTGACTGCCATCTCCAGAATGCCATGTTGACGACCAGGCTGCTTGGGCGCCCTTTCTCCTCCTTGCCCTCAGGGCTCTTGGGTAGCCCAGAAGACATTGTGCTGGTCCTGAGAAAGTGAGAGTTTTGGAGCACGAAAGTGCCTGGAGTCAGGTTTGGCTTCCTCATTTGATATCTCAGAAAGCCAAGGCCTGGAGAGCTTAAGCCACTTGACCAAGGCCACACAGCTGCCCAGAGACCAGACCTACCAGCTAGGCCATCCCAGGAGTTGCAGCGAAACTCCTGAGACAGAGCCTCACTTGTGTGGCTTGAGTAGCAACTGGCCAGCCTTCCCTGCACTCTTGGTTTGAGAATATAAAAGGAGCTGGCGCCTGTGTGTTCATGGGTACCTACCATCACGGGGGCTGGGCAGCAGTGGGAACTAGGGATGAGAAGATGAATGAGATGCGATCTTTGCCCTGAGGAGGTGCATGGATGGGGAAAGACATATATGATTTCCATGGGGAAAGACATGTATGATTTCCACTTACTCTGGTGTGTGGTGTCATAGGGCACATATCAGCTCTCTGAGGGCTCAGGGAGGGCATTGGGGCAAATAGTGCTGGTGAGATTACAGGTGTGTTGAGCATATTCTCTTGTGTATTTTGCCCCACATGTTATTCTTTTAAAAATAATTAGTCATCCTTTGCTTGTTTTAAAATGTTCTATCTTGGAAAAATATTAGCCAGTTGTCTTTTGGTTTCATATATTTTACAAATTGTTTATCTTTTATTTCTCCCTTCCTTCCTTCCTCTCTTCCTCCCTTCTTCCCTTCCTGTCTCACTCTGTTGCCCAGGTAGGAGTGCAGTGGCATGATCACAGCTCACTACATCCCTGACCTCCTCCTGGGCTCAAGTGATCCTCCTGCCTCCCCAAGTACCGTTGGGACTGCAGGCATGCATTACCACGCCTGGCTAATTTTTAAAATTTCTTTGTAGAGATGAGGTCTCACTATGTTGCCTGGGCTCATGTTGACCTCCTGGGCTCAAGCAATCCTTCTGCCTCAGCCCCCTGAGTAGTTGGGACTACAGGTGTGCACCACCATGCCTCGCTAATTTTTACAAATTTTTTGTAGAGATGAGATTTCACTGTGTTGCCCAGGCTGACTCCTAGGCTCAAGCATTCCTCTCGTCTTGGCCTCCCAAAGTGCTAGGATTACAGGCAGGCCACCACACCTGGCCCTTGGTTTTTAGTATATTTACAGAATTGTGCAATTATTGTCATAATCAGCTTTTAGAATATGTTCATCATCCCAGAAAGAAACCTGTACCCATGACAGTCACTCTCCCATTTTCCTCATCCCTGCTTTCCTCCCTCAGGCTGAGGCAACCACAAATCTAATTTCTGTCTCTATAGATGTACTTATTCTGGGCACTTCATGTGAACAAATCACATAATATGTGGTCTTTTTATCTGTCTTATTTCACTTAGCAAAATGATTTTGAGGCTCATCCATGATATAGCAAGTGTCAGTACTTTATTCTTTTTCTTACTGAGTAATATTTCATCGTATGGATATACATCCTCTTGTTTATTCAGTCATTAGTTGAGAGTTCAACATTTGGGTTGATTCCGTTATTTGGCTCTTATGCATACTGCTGCTATTAATATTCATGTGCAAGTTTTTGTGTAGACACATGTTTCCATTTCTCTTGTATTTCTAGGAGTAGAATTACTGGGTTGGTCAGGTTGAGCATCCCTAATCTGAAGATCTGGTATGCTCCAAAATCTAAAACTTTGTTCATTGATGTGATGCTCAAAGGGAAAGTTCATTGAAACATTTCAGGGTTTTGGTTTTCAGATTTGGTATGCTCAACTGGTAAGCATAATGCAAATATTCCAAAATCCTAAATAATTCTAAATCCAGAATACTTCTGGTCCCAAGCATTTCGGATAAGGGATACTCACCCTGTGTAGAAACTCTGCATTTAACGTTATAGGAAAAGTGCCCCATGGCCTTCCTGCTGAAGTGGTTGCACCATTTTATATATTCACCAGTGAGACATGGGGGTCCTGGTTTCTCCATATCCTCTCCAAGACTTATTCCTGTCTGTTCTTTTGAATACAGCTGTTCTCATGAGTATTGTTAGGTTAAAAATTCCAGTAGGGCCTGCAAAATGTTAGGTCAGGCCCATTGGGTGGGGGTGTGGTGTGCGATCTGGTGCCATGAGAAAGATGCAAAGAATTGCACAGAAGTTAGACTAGAAAATATAATTTATTTAGAAAGTAAATTAGAGAGAGCAAGAGAAAGAGATTTACTTCCCCAAGGTAGGGGAGTGGACCAAAGCTAGGAAACATGGCAGCCATACCTCAAAGAGCCACATGGACACATCAAAGTTTAACAAAGCAATGGCAAATAGAGAGAGAGAGAGAGAGAGAGGGAGGGAAGGAGAGAGAGATATTGATTGATTGAGATTGAGGAGGTTGACCTCCCCAAGGTAGGAGAGGGGGCCAAAGCTTAGGAAAACATGGCCTGGCCATAGCTCAAAGATCACATGGCTAGACCATAACTTTAGCAAGGCAATGACCATTGGTCGCTTGAAGCTGAATCTTTTACATTTTCCCTTTGATGGGGCAGGTCAAGCACAGGTACTGACATCAGGTGATGGACAGCAGGCAGATGGGTGGATTAGTCACGTGACTGCTGCCATGGTGATGGGGTCTGTCTGTGTCATGAAGGTCAGGATGGGCTGATTAGGTTAACCAGCGTCTTATGGGTGGATGAAAATGCTTGAAATAGAAAAACTAATTAGTACAAGACAAGCTGGGGAGGGGGGTTGTAAAACAATTATCAATAGCTACCTCTGAGAAACCGGTTCTGTCCTTGGCTAGTGATTAGAGGGTAAGTTAAGTGAACTGCTAGAGGAACATGAGAAAGCTAAGCAATACTAAAATGGGTATATTGGGTATATAAATAGATTCCATGTTATGTCCTTTCAAATATAAAGTATTGTTTTGATTTGCAGTTCCTTAATGGTTAGTGACGTTGAGCATCTTTCTGTGCACTTGTCTGTTCATCTTCTTTTGTGAAATGTATGCTAAAATTTTGATACTGATAAATTGCAGTCTGTAGAAGTTGCCCCAGTTTATATTCTCATCAGCATTGTCTGAGTCCTGTTTGCTAGGTCTTTATCAGTAAGTCTGTGGCTCATGTGTTTCCTGAAAGTGCCCTAAAGCTGCTTAATAAACCTTGGTGGTTGAGGCGTATACCTGTCAGTCATTTCATTTGTCAGGACTTACTGAGATAATGAGCTCTGTTACGCCTCAGCTCAGTTAAAATCTCCATCTGCTGGGGTTTTTTTTTTTTTTTTTTAATTGCAGTTTCACTCTGTCACCCAGGTTGGATTGCAGTGGCACACTCACGGCCACCCCAGCATGGACCTTTCTGGGGTCCAGTGATCCTTCTACCTTAGCTTTCCAGGTAGCCGGATCTACAGGCACGCACTACTACGCCCAGATAATTTTTGATTTTATTATAGAGACAAGGTCTTGTCAAGTTGCCCACGCTGGTCTTGAACCACAGGCTAAGGCAATCCACTCACTTCAGTCTCCCAAAATGCTGGGATTACAGGCTGAGCCACTGAGCCTGGCCTCTTATTCATTCTTGAAGGATAGTTTTGCTAGGTGTAGACTTCTTGGTTGACAGGTTTGTTTTTTTTTTTTCTCTTTTTTTTGGAATTGAAGTCTCACTCTTTCACCTAGGCTGGAGTGCAGGGGCACGCTCATGACCTCCACAACCTTGACCTACTAGTCTCAGGTGATCCTTCTGCCTCAGTCTTCCAAGTAGCTGGAACCAGAGGCATGTGCCATCACACCCAGCTAATTTTTGATTTATTGTAGAGATGAGGTCTCGCCAAGTTGCCCAGGCTGGTCTCGATCGAATTTGTGGGCTCAGGTAATCCTCTCATCTCTGTCTCCCAAAGTGCTGGGATTATAGGCATGAGTCACCATGCCCAGCCAATTTTTTTTCTTTTGGGGCTTTAAATATGTCATCTCACTGTCTTCTAGCCTCCTGGTTTATCGTGAGAAGTTAGCTGATAATATTACTGAGGATCTCTTGTATGTAATAAGTCACTTTTCTTTTGCTGCCCTCACCATTCTATATTTGTCTTTAGGTTTTGACAGTATGACTAAATATATCTCAGTGTGAATTTCTTTGAGATTATCCTGCTTGGAATTTCTTATCTTCTTGGATCTGCATATGAATGTATTTCATTAGATTTTGGAAGTTTTGTCATTTTTTTCTCTCTTCTCCTTGATCTTCTTTGAGGTATATGTTTGTATACTTGGTAGTGTCCCACAAAATCTTTACTCTGTTCATTTGTCTTCATTATTTTTTTATTTCTGCTCCTTGACCTTTGGCTTAGTCTTAGTTGTCATATTTTCAAGTGTTTTCATTGATCCTTCTGCTTGCTCAAATATGCTTTTGGATCTTTCTAGTGAAATTGTCATTTTCAGTGTACATTATAACTCTTTCAAGTCTTTGGGCTCCTTTTCTTTTTTTTTGCTTCTGCTCAGTGGGTTGGAAAGAGCCTGGCTTCTAACCTGGGTTGTCCTGCTCCTGAGTTCAATGTCTTCTGCAAGTTTCTTTTTCTTTTTCTTTTTTTAATAAAGATGTGGGGTACAATTCAGGGTTAGGTATACAAACGTTGATTATGCGGGTAACCTTGTTGATGAAGTATACCTCTCCCTCCCCTAGCAGTTTTCCTCAACTGCCAATCCCACCCCCCCCAACAGTTTCCCACTACTGCCAATCCCTTTCTTATAGTATTATAATTGTTCATGGTCCGTTTATGAGTGAGAACATATGATTCTCTGTTCTTTGTTTCTGTGATATATCATTGAGTATGATCGATGCTTTGGGCTCTTCTAATGAGGTCACTACTGAACAAAATTGTTCCTTCCCATTCTGTTTTTATTTTTATTTTTTTGGGTGAATAAGTAGGAATTTATTAGAGGATAGAAAAGCTCCTGGTAACAGGAGGGGTCCCAAAAGGGCTGCCCCCTGTTCTGTTTTTAAATGACTATTTAATTGAATGACTTTTTCTTTGTTAAATAAGTTAAATCTTATTTTCTTTTAATGATAGTTCTTAGGTAAAAATACAAACCTTGCATTCTAGAAACCATCTTCCAGCTTTCTCACTGGAAAATCTATGTGGTAGGGAAAGGTTCCAGCAGATTTCAGGCTATTCTTAAGATTTTGGTTGGTCATTTTCTCACTAGTACATGAAATCAAGATGGTCATGAGTGCTGAAATACATTTAAAGTTTTTGCTTATATACTCCTCAGTCAGAATAGAAAAGTAATTGAAGTGCTGTGTGTCTGTTTATCTGCCCTTGACAAAATAGTAAAGAAAACCAAACAAACTTGAACCTACAGGAAACATAGATTTTTTTATTCTAACAACTTACTTGTTACTCCTGATATGGGAACTTTAATTAATTTCTATTCCTAAAGTTTCATATCACAAAATGATATGTAATAATAATAGACTACTTGAGATAAATCATTAATTTTTTTCCTACATGTGAGTTAAATAACAGACTAAAGGTGAACAGAACGGAATCTGTCATTGCCAAATTATTAATGAATGTATAATTCAGGTTTGCTATTCTTCAAAACACATAATAATAATTTTGCAATTGTATTTCTTTCTTTTTTTTTTTGAGTTGGAATCTCACTCTGTCGCCCAGACTGGAGTGCAGTGGCCGCTCCCGGCCACCGCAGCCTTGCCTGCTGGGCTCCAGCGATCCCTCCGCCTCAGCCTTCCAAGTAGCCGGAATTACAGGCATGCACTACCACGCCAGGCTGATTTTTTGATTTATTGTAGAGATGAGGTCTTGCCAAGTTGCCCGGGCGGGCCTCGAACCCGCGGGCTCAGGCAATCCACTCACCTTAGCCTCCCAAAGGTGCGGGATTACAGGCTGAGCCACCGAGCCCGGCACAATTGTATTTCAATGTTATATTTTGTGTGTGATCACTAAGCTTCTGTCTTATTATAAAACTTTTTCTTTTTATGTAATTTAAGTTTGAAGATGTAAAGAGAATGGGCTGTGTAACAGAAGATGTTCTTTCTCATGTTCCTTACTGTGATCACAGAAAAAGAAGTCCCATGTGCTCTCTAGATTTTTTTGACAAAGATTTTATGATTGCATTTAAACTTGAAATGTATGAGCAGAATGAGACAATTAGTTAAATCAGAAATGAGAAGAGTTATAATTTAATGACCTTGTTTTGCTGTAGTAATAAAATGACAAGTGCAATGACTTGATTTAATAAAATAATCTTTTTTTTTGAGTTGGAGTCTCACTCTGTCGCCCAGACTGGAGTGCGGGGGCCGGGCCCCCCCACCCCCACCCGCCCCCCCCCC